>NW_007726682.1:52647-93858 GCF_000696425.1 Galeopterus variegatus | reverse complement strand
CCCACTGGCCTCACCCTCAGAGGGGGCAGAAGGGGGGAGAAGGGGCGGCTTGGCTCCCGCAGTGGAGAAAAGGAAATCCTGGCTGGTAGGATAGGACCACCCGGCTGGGAGCTTGCTGCGGGACCACGGACAAGCCATTTGCCCTCTGGGTGTCAGGTTCCCTATTCCCATCAAAAGGAGCCAGACTAGGGGGTTTCAGAGACAGGTTTAGTTCCAGCCCTGGTGACCCTCCCCAACAACTTGAACAGTTGGCATGATCAACCCCATGTGGCCAATGATGCGACGGAGGCACAGAGGACATGGGTGAGGGCCTAAAGACACACAGCAAGGCAGCACCAGAGCACAGAGCTGAGGGGCAGGATCTGGGAGGTTCTGGAATTTCTTACTCAACAGCAAGAAAACACGGTCCTATGAGAGACACTTCTCCCAGGATCCCCCAGGAATGTGGAAGCAGCTTTTTCATAGGAGTTTCAAAGGCTGGCCACTGGCAGATAGGAAAAAAATGGGCTGAGAAAACATCCCATCGGGCGAGCCAGCTGTTGCCTGACGGATTAAATGGTTGTCCGGTTACCTGGCCAACCGCCACAAGAGTGCAGGACGGGTGTCTGCCATCTTCACTAACAAATGTGGGGGCTTCAGGCCCTGGCTTGAGGGTACTTCCACTGGCCTCACCCTCAGAGGGGGCAGAAGGGGGGAGAAGGGGTGGCTTGGCTCCCGCAGTGGAGAAAAGGAAATCCTGGCTGGTAGGATAGGACCACCCGGCTGGGAGCTTGCTGCGGGACCATGGACAAGCCATTTGCCCTCTGGGTGTCAGGCTCCCTATTCCCATCAAAAGGAGCCAGACTAGGGGGTTTCAGAGACAGGTTTAGTTCCAGCACTGGTGACCCTCCCCAACAACTTGAACAGTTGGTATGATCAACCCCATGTGGCCAATGATGCGACGGAGGCACAGAGGACATGGGTGAGGGCCTAAAGACACACAGCAAGGCAGCACCAGAGCACAGAGCTGAGGGGCAGGATCTGGGAGGTTCTGGAATTTCTTACTCAACAGCAAGAAAACACGGTCCTATGAGAGACACTTCTCCCAGGATCCCCCAGGAATGTGGAAGCAGCTTTTTCATAGGAGTTTCAAAGGCTGGCCACTGGCAGATAGGAAAAAAATGGGCTGAGAAAACATCCCATCGGGCGAGCCAGCTGTTGCCTGACGGATTAAATGGTTGTCCGGTTACCTGGCCAACCGCCACAAGAGTGCAGGACGGGTGTCTGCCATCTTCACTAACAAATGTGGGGGCTTCAGGCCCTGGCTTGAGGGTACTTTCGGGTTGCCTCAGTCCCCCTTTGAATCAGAAGTTCTGGGCCGCTCGGCCACCCCACACTTGCCCTCCTCTGAGTGCTGGTCTTTCCCCTCCCTCTCTCTTCACCGAGCTCTGTGTCATTACCTATTGTCATAATAATGCTGCACAACAAATCACAGAATCCAGTGGCTTAAGAGCATGCATTTTCTTTAGCGGGGCAGTCCGATCTTGGTTGGTCTCACTTGTGTCTGCGTCTGGGGTCAGCTGGCCGATCAGGTGTGGGCTGGGCTCTCCCACATGTCTGATGCATTTTCTTTAGCGGGGCAGTCCGATCTTGGCTGGTCTCACGTGTGTCTGCGTCTGGGGTCAGCTGGCCGATCAGGTGTGGGCTGGGCTCTCCCACATGTCTGAGGCCTCAGCTGCGACAACTGGACTGACCTGGCTGTGCTGAATGTGGTCTCTCATCCTCCAAGAGGGTAGCCCAGGCTTATGCACACTGAGAGGCAGGAAGCTGAGGGCCAGTTGCAGCGTGCAAGGTCTCTCACAGCTCGGGCTTAGGTGCACCATCACCTCTGCTATATTCCTCCTGCCAACACAAGTACCAAGGTCAGCCCAGGTTCAGGAGGTGGGGAGAAGCAGCAGAGCCTCATTGCAAAGGGCATGGATATAGAGAGCCCTTCACTGGGTCCATTAATGCAATCAGTATACAGTGAACACCAACTCCACCTCTCTTCCCTCCACCTGTTGGCAGATTTCCTGTTCTTCAAGGCCCATCTCAAATCTAGCTGTTTGTGAACATCTGCCTGAATGTCCCCCTCCCCACCCACCCCAGACTAAATGAGTAGTAGGGTACTATCTGAGGCACTGGATCCCAAAAGGGGGGTGCCTAGAACAGGAACAGGATGTGACTGGCCCTGTGGGCTCTGGCTGGGGTCTCTGTGGCTGGGACAGGAACCCTGAGACACCAGGGCTCACCCCTGCCTAGGTCTTGGGTGAAACCCCTCTGAGGATGAGGAGCAAGCTGTGAAATCACACATGTGCTGCAGGGAAAGGCACGCCCATCCTCTGTCATCTTGTAAGCATCCACTGAGGGCCTCCTGGTTGTGCCAGGCACTTGCATGCAACACCTCATCAAACCCTCCAACTTAGAAGATGGTTGTTGTTTTCATCCCCATTTTACAGATAAAGAAACTGAAGCTCAGAGCATTTGACTGACCAAACAAAAGTCATCCAGCTAGGAAGTAAGAGAACCAGACCCCCGGTTGTATCTGAAACAAAGCCAGAACTTCTTCTCCTCATTGCTGCTGCCTTTCTGAGCATCGGTCCTGCTAAAAACAGTTGCAGCCCCAGGTACCAGGCACGGTTCTAAGCACTTCACATTAATGCAACCAGTTAATAAAAGTATTTTGCTTTAATCACTTTCTCTTCACAACTGGGCAAACTACCCTTTGAGGTAGATACAGTTTTTACCCCTGTTTTACAGATGCGGCACAGAGAGGTTAAGTGACTTGCCTAAGGTCACACAGCTGGAAAGTGGCAGAGGTAGGCTTTGGATCTTCAGCACTGAGCTACACTGCCACACACTCACCATTTTTGGAGTCAGGATTTCACAGGCTCAGGGTCTGAGGGGACCCACACATACTGGAGGTGGGGGAGGCAGGACACAGCTGCCTCGGAAATAGAAGAAATAGGAGCAGAAATAGAGCAGAACAGAAGAAGAAACAGGAACAGAAATAGGAGCCTAGAGAAAGGGTGGGAAGCAGAGCATGGGCTCAGCCAGCCCGAGATTCTCCTTTCCAAGTCACAATGCCAACTGAAAGCCCTGGCCAAGTGCCCAGTGCAGTGGGGCTCTGGGAAGAGGGTGTGATGGTGGTCGCATATAGTGGTGCCACCCAAGACTGCCCTCCAGGGGCCTGCTGCTGCCTCTGGCCTCTGGAGACCCCCTCCAGGGAAGGCCCTGATGGCCTGGCTGGGCATTTTTGCAGAAACATCAGCTGGGGAGAAGTAAGGAGGCAGGAGGGGAGCTGAGAGGAGCCAGAAGAGCCGACTGGGCAGACAGGAAGCAGGAGCGGGCGCTTTGGAGTCCCCATTAGGCAGGCCATATGTTCAAATGTGGGCAAATATGTGCTAGTGGGCACCGAGCCTGGGTGGGCCCAGCAGCAGAGCAGAGTGGAGAGGGCCCGGCTTGCCCCAGGTATCATTGCCTGGGTCTGCATGATGCCATGGAAAAATAGGGATTCTGGGTGCCCCGCAGCCAAAGGAAAGAGCCCAGAGCTCCTGCTTGGGGATGACATCTACTGTCAGCCACCTTCTTCTCTAGCACCCCTGGGAGGTAGGGATTACAGAGGCCGGGAGAAATTAACTGATTTGCCCAAAGTCACACAGGTACTAACTGAGGGAGGGTCGGGGGCAGTTGGGGATGACATCTACTGTCAGCCACCTTCTCCTCTAGCACCCCTGGGAGGTAGGGATTACAGAGGCCAGGAGAAATTAACTGATTTGCCCAAAGTCACACAGGTACTAACTGAGGGAGGGTCGGGGGCAGTGGGTGGGATGGCATGATTTGAACCCAGTCCTGCCTGATTCCAGAAGGGGTCCCTAGCCAATGCCCCAGACTTCTGGCCAGTCTGTAGGGGTAGGAGAGTGCTCCTTGGGCTTCAGTGATGGTGTGTGGGTTGGCCAACACCCCGCCCATCCTGCCAGAGGATTACAAAACACCCAAGGCCTTGAGTTAATGGTAGAAGCCCAGGCTGGCACTCCAAGATAAGCTCCCTGAGGGCATGAAAAGATATCGTTGATTTAAATGTAATAATCGTGACCTCAGCTTATAGAGCCCTTCTCTGTGCCAGGCACCAGCTAGGTGCTATGCCTCTGTAATCTATCACCTGGTCCTTACGACACAGTAATGGCATAGATACCGTCATCACCATCATCCCCACTTTATAGATGAGCAAACTGGGCAACAAGACATGAAGTCGAAATGCAACCTGGTGTCCTGGATTAGATCCCAGAGCAGAAAAAGGACCTGGGTGGGAAAACTGGAGACATTTGAATAAAGTCTGGAGCTTAGCTAACAGCAATGAATTGATATTAATTTCTTGGTTTTGATGGATGTACCAGGTAATGTAAGATGTTAACATGAGGGGAAGCTGGGCAAAGGGTATATGGGAACTCTGTCTACAACTCTTTTGTAAATCTGAAATTTTCTCAAAATAAAAAGTTTAAAAATAAAAGAGGTTAAATGGCTTGCCTGGGGGCACACAGCTGGTGGTTGCCAGAGTGAAGATTCGGTCCCAGGCCATCTGGCTGCAGTGTTTCATGCTGCGACCATCACACTCTGCCAACACAGAGGGCCACTGTGTCACCTGCCCCCCCCCCCCGCATGCTTTGACCGAGGGCTGCAGGTGCCCACGGGTATTGTGTCAGAGGGCAGACCAGCCTACTAGGCTCAGAGCCTTAGCAGGAGCCTTAGCAGCTAAATTAGGGTCCCCCACAAGGCAGGGTTGGTGGGGAGCACACACACCTAGATCGGTGTTCGTTCTCAGCCTTGACCTTTCCTATCCCCAGGATCTTGGATGAGCGAGTCCTTCTCTCAGGTTCCTTCAATTATCCAAATCCCAAACAGTCCAAGCCCCATTTTCTCCCTGGTGTCGTACCTCCTCCTTGTGTGTCTTCTTTATGCATGGAACAAAGGAGTACTGGATACCCCCAGTCTACTCCTCCCCAACCAGCCAGCTGTGTTCCTTAGGTCCTTGACATTGTTCAAGGGTCAAAGTGTCCCTTTGTTCTCTGATCTGGCGGTGCTCATGGCTTCCTGAAGTTTCTGCCCCTGTGTTCCCCTTGTGTCTCCTTTATACTTCTCCAGTTCTCCAACTCAGAAGGAACAGCATCTGGGAGAAACTGGGGCTTGTTATATTGCATAATATAGCAATTTCTTCTATTAAATGCTCTTGAGAGAACAAAGCCAGCAAGTGCCATGTGACCCACAGGGCAGCCTGAAGAATGGGGCCACTTCCCCCCAAGGCCTGAAACCCCATTTTCTATGTTACCTGTGCTGCCCATATGGCATAGCTTTTGGAGTTAGACTGGCCTGGGATTGAATTCAAGCTCTACCACTTATTACCTGTGAGACCTGGGCCTGGTTTCTCAACCTTTCTGAGCCTCAGTTTTTTTTCTTATCTGTAAAATGGGAACAATCATACCCACCCTTGGGGTTGTAAGAATTCAGTGAGATAATACGTGGGTACTTCAAAAAGTTCATGGAAAAATAGAAATGAAAGATAATACAAATCTTTCCATGAACTTTTTGAAGTCCCCTCGCACATATGTGGCACTTCTCACAGGGCCTGGCAATGAGAATTCAATAAGTTGTAGCCTTGTTTATTGTTATTGTGATTAGTGTTGGAGAGACCCTTATAACAAAGAAAGGAATTTATTTAGCTTCTGTGTGTGGCTAGCTGCCTCACATGGAGAAAAGCTCCACTTTGGGGTTATAGCAGTTAGCTACTGCTTCATAAAAAATTATTTCCAAACTCCATGGCCTAAAATAGCAATCACGTATCATTTTTCATGTGTCTGTGGATTGGCTGGGGGTTGGCTGATTTAGGCTGAGTTGGCTGAGTGGCTCTGTGGGTCCTGAATGGACTCACACGTAAGTCTACGGCTGGCAGGCTTGCGGGCAGCTCTACTACACGCGTCTTCGACCCTCCTCCATGGGTCACTAGGCTTGCCTGAGTTTATCCTTCTCATGGCACTATCAGAGATACAAAGAGACAAGCCTTGTCATGTAATTACATGTCAACGCTGCTTGCGTCATGCCTGCTAACATGCCACTGACCAAAGCAAGTCATGTGGCTGAGGCCAGAATCAAGGGGTGAGGAAGTGCCCCTTGCCCACAATGGGAGGACACTGCAAAGTCACATGGCAAAGGACATGGATACAGGGAAAGGTACAGAATTGGGCTCACTAACACCATCAGTCTACCAAACTCCACCCTCATGACTCCGATTATCCAGGTCCTTCCCACATACAAAATTCACTCACTCCCATCACAGACTCCAAAGCAACCAGTGGCATCCAGCTCAAAGTCCACTATCTCATGGTCTTCATCGGATCCAGATGCAGCTCCTCCTGATCCACCTACCATACCTTCAACATACATGGTGACTAGGGACAGGACACCCGCAATAAACACTGCCATTCAAACAGGGAAAGAAAGGGAGGCCCAGAGCAGTAACTGTTCCATAGCAATTCTGAAATCCTGCTGGGAAAATGTTTCCAGTTATCCCTAGCCTGGGGGTAAGTAACATTCCTTAATCAGCCCCAAGATCCTCATCCTGGGAGAAGCCCCCTCTCCACTGTTTTCTGTGGCTCCTGCTTCAGCAAATGACTCACATCACCACTACATAATGGAGGGTGCCATTTTTTGCACGTACACTAGCAGTTTCCTTGTTATTTTTCCAGCCTCCCCTAATAGTTTACTCAGTCCTACCATCCAGACCCAAAGACCAATGCTTCATTTTTTAAGTTTTGTTATGGAAGCACCCCACTTCTGGGTACCAGTTTATGTTTCAGTTAGCTATTGCTACAGAATGAAATATTCCAAATCTCAGTGGCTGAAAATAACAATCATTTATTATTTCTCACATCTCCATCAGTCAGCTGGGGGCTGGCTGATCCAGACTGAGCATGACTGGTTCTTCTGGTCTCAGCTGGACTATAATCTAGGGGATCAGTTGATCTCGGCAGGGCACAGTTAGGGATGGCTCTGTTCCATGTGTCTCTTGCCTCCTCCTGCCTGGCTAGACCATCTAAAGGGAATGGCCGTGGCACAAGAGAACAAAGTCAATCCCACAAGCCCTTTTCAAGTCTCTGCTTGAGCCATATCTGCTATGGTCCCGTTGGCCACGTGGCTGAGATCAAAACACAGAGTCAAGAGTAGGAAGTACCCCCCACCCTCAATAAGGAGGGCATTGCAAAGTCATATGGCAAAGGGCATGGACCCAGGGAGGGGTGAAGAATGGGGGCCATTCATGCGGCCTGCCACTGTGGTCAAAGGTGAACACTCGCGTCTCCAGTTTTTTGCATCTGCTTTTTCCTCTTCCAGGATCATTAGCCTTATACTGGTATGACAAGGTGGTGTCCGCATTTTTCAGATGGGAAATCTGAGGCTCAGAGAGGTGAAGTAACTTACTCAAGATCACAACAGCTAATGAGTGACAGGGTTCATATTTGAATCTAGGCCCATTTGGACACATGTTTGGTGAAAAGCAAATAATTTCTGTGATGGCCATAGCCATGGGGTTCTTAAATTGTAGGACCTGATTCTGGCTAACATGCCGGGGGAAAAGATACCATTTATTGGGAGGAAACTGGAAAGCTCACAGAAGTTAAAGAAAAGCTGAAAAAAGGTAGTTCCAGAGAACTGAGTCAGAAACGGGCTTTTGGGGGGCACCACTGTGAGAATGACTCATTCAGCCTAAAATGGTGTCACAGCGTCCAGAGAGTCTGACTGGCCCAGCCTGGGCATCGTGCCCACCCAGTGGGAGGGACACGGAGATTGACAGGCCCACCAGACCTCCTGAGATGGGAGGGATGGTTTCTTAAAAGAAATGCAGAGTGAAATTACGACAGAAAGGAGAAGGGAGGAGGTGACCTGGCTCAGGAGAAAGTTCATTTCCTTCCAGGAGGAGATGGTTGGGGGCATGGACTTGGGAACCCGGCTGTCTGGCTTTGCAATCCTGACTTTATCACTTACTGGTTGTGCTTACTAATACAGGCAGGGTACTTTACCTTTCTATGCATCGGTTTCCTCATTGGTAAAATGCTGTCATTTCGTAGCATATCGACCACACTGGGTTATTGTGAAGTGTGAAAGAACTCACATGTAATGAGCATTGGAATGCACATGCAATGAGCCTTCTATTTGTATCACTGTGTCCAGGATCTGGGGTAGAGAGCACAGAGCTCAGGATAAGTCTGCCACCTGGAGAGACAGCGCAGGCTGCCAAGGTGGGGCGTGATAGCTGTAGCAGCTGCAGCCATGACGGGCTGTGTCCCTCCTGGCTGGTCCTGCTCCTGGGCCCTCCATGTCTGGGTGGAGGAGTTCTGAGAACTCAGAGAATGTAGCTGCTGCTGAGTCACCGTCACGAGGGGTTCCCTTAGAGAATGGGGTGAGCTCATGGTCGTGCTTCTGAGCCTCGTGTTTGTTGGCATTGCAGTTGGGGGCCTTCCAGGTGCCAGGCCCTTTCTGTCAGAGCGCACGGCTTCCTGAACGGATACCAGATAAGAAGGCAGTGCGGATAAGTAGGTTGAGCATCGGACTTGCTTTCATGAGGTCCACTTTGAATCGCAGCCCCACCATCACACCAGCGATGTGAACTCGGGCCAGCTGCTCCAAGCCTCGGCTTCATCGTGTGTCCAGAGAGGGGGTGGCCGAGGGCTCTAAGTACCATTGCAACTCCCTGATTCTGCCACTCAGAGCTTAACCCCAGGGTTGGTGCCAAATTCTCTCTTCTCTGACCCCGAGGCCTTGTTTGTTTCCAACAATGACCAGGTGGCTCTTAAGTGCCATCATCTCTGGGTCACTTTTGCTTTTCTGCTTAGGCAGGCACACAAAAGCGTTGGGTACCCAACTGTGCATGGGTAGAGACAACGTATGACAACCCAGTGTTACCAACGAGGACAGGGCGAGAGAGGCCTGTCTTCACCCATCTCCACTGGCATTTCTGACTCCGACTACAAGTCAGGCACCGCGCTGGGGGGTGGGTGGGGTGGTCAGAGGAGGTGAGGCGAGCGCGCTCAGCATTAGACGTGCGCAGCAGGCGTGCTTGCTTCAGAGACGCACAGGCACAGGGGGGCTTCAGGGGACCCGCTCGCTCACAGCAGCTGCTCTCCAGAAACCGCTAGGCAGGATGTGCCCCCCGCCTGGCTGTTCTCTCCTAATCTCATGATCTCAAGGAAGGAAATCAGGTTAGACTGACAGACTCGTCTTTTACAGAGCTGTTTGTTTTTTGTGTAAGGTTTGTTCTGTTGCCCTGTGTGACCCAGACTGCAATGAAGTTAGTAGAGAAGACCGTCAACCATTCTGATGGTGGAATGGGACAGGACCGTGGATCTTGCCCAGTCCCATCCCCTCATTTTTTAATCTTTTAAAAAAAATTTCCTTTTGGGGAGTTACCCCTTCACCATGTTTATAGTCTCAATGCAAGAATGATTCCAGGGACGGGACCCCACCACAGAGACAGAGGGGACAGAGGCTCCTGGTCTGGTGCCTGTGACCTTGGCTCAGCTCTAGGGGACACCTCTCTTGTTCTCAGGTGACCTAGTCTGCCACATTGCTGGAAAGGGAAGTCACCACCGCAGCTGGTCACTCTGAGTAGTGAGCAGGAGGTGTGGCTTCATGCCCAGCTTTGCTGTGACTAGTTATGTGACATTTGGTGTGTCCTTTAACTTCTCTGGGGCTCCATTTTTCCATCTGGAACACAGCCAAATGTTACAACCATGATTTTGAGTAAAAGAAGCTGAACACAAATAATATGTATTATATGAGTCAATTTGTATCCAGTTCCAGTGACAGGCAAGACTAAACTTTATTATTTAGGGATGCATACAGGGTGCAAAACTATTTTGAAAAGAAGGAAAAGATCTTCATAAAAGCAAAGCCGTGAGTGCCTTTAGGAAACGGGACAGTGAGTGGGAAGAGCCATGTGGGGAGAGTGACGTGCTGTCATTCCTCTTGACCTGGGCTGTTGGTTACACAAGTATTTGCTTTATAATTATTACAATTACAGTTATTCATAACACTTTACACTTGTTTATGTCATTTTTCCATATGTCTGCTATGATAATGATGATGAAAGTGAAAAAATGGACAATGGATTTAAGGAGTCTTGTAAACTGTAAAGTGCTGTCCACATATCAGAGCTCGTGAATAACCTCCTCATCCTGCCTGTCCTTCTCTACATTCATAATCCAAAATGTTCAAATCAGAAGGGACTATTCTAGCTTCCATGTTCCATTTTACAGAGCGGCAAACTGAGACCCACGAAGGCAAAGACATCTTCTCCTGCTCTCCTCCTGCCCCCTCAGGGGTTGCAGGCCCCAGGTGCGTGCTTTCCTGGGCCCCGATGTCCCATTCTTGCCTTGAGCTGCTGGAGGGTGTGTGTGAATCCAGCCACCTGGAAGGGAAGAACTCACAGAGCATTTTCCCTCCTTTGGGACCTGTTCCAACACCCTCCAGCTCAGGCTGAAAAAAACATTTGCAATTTCCTCTCGCCCACGACTCCTTTCGGAGGCGCTCAGCCTCCAGAGCCATAGAAAGCTTTATTATTTTTTAAAGAACACACACACTCTCTCTCGAGCTCACATCAGCCCTTCTGAGCATCCTTCTGCAAACCACTCCCGAGGCATAAAAACTGGGCAGGGGAGGTCACTGGATCCACCGCAGGTGAATCTAAGATTCCAGCTCACATTATGAGCATGCAAGAGGCTCTCTGTCTCCTTGTCACCTCAGCAGATATGGCCTTATTTCCCTTTGAATAAATTGCCTCCAGCTTGGAGCAGCCAGGAACTTTACAAGCTAGTCCTGCTCCTAAGGCCTGTAATTTGCTAGATATTAGCAGTGACTAAGGTTCTCCAGCCTCCTTTTGTTCTAGGTAGTAGAGACCAATTGTCCCGCAGTTTTAATTTTCAGCATGGGTCAGAGAGCTGTGGACACTCAGCCATCCAGAGGCCCCAGGCCCGGGCAGGGGTCTGTTCTCTCCTGACATTGGCCCCCTCACCTCACCCAGACTGGTGAGGGACATACCACTGACCCTCCACGACATTTGTTCATCGTTGTTTCTTCCCTGTTTCCCTCTCACTTGCCTTCCAGAACAAGAAAGAAACAAGAGTGGGTGGACTGACGTCTATTTTCGCGGCTTTGTTAAAAACTGGAAGTTTTCTGAAAGACTGGTGAGATCCTCCAAATCCCTAGCCTCTGAGAGCCAGAGGGAAAGGCCATTCACGTTCGTGGACCTGGAACCTGTCCACCGCCAGGCCCAGCCCTGGCATGAGCCCACAGCAGCAGGGCCACTGCCCCAGTGAAATTGGATCCATCCAATGAAGGTCTGTGCCTGGACCCTGTTTGCAGTTCAGAGGCTGGGTAACTTTGTACCTGTCCTTTCCTCTCTCCAAGCCTCAGTTTATGCATCTGTACAATAGGTATGACACTGTAGAACAGGTATGCCCCACAGGGCATATGAAGAGGCAGGACCAGCTGCACAATTTGTGGGTCCCAATGCAAAATGAAAAGTGTGGGCCCTGTTCAAAAGTTATTAAACATCTCAAGATGGTGACAACAGAGCATCAGACCAAGTGCGGGTCCCTCTAAGTGTGACTGCCCAAGTTGCACCCACATGATTCCCCCATCCCCTGTGAGGAGGTCTTTGTTCATTCATTCAACAAATAGTAGGGACCTACTTTGTGCCAGGTACAGGTCACATGAGCTAACAGATGCCAAGCCCTGGGGCCGGCCCGGTGGTGCACTGGATAAGTGCGCCGCTTGGGGAGCGCGGCGGCGCTCCCGCCCGAGGGTTCGGATCCCACATACAGACCGGTTCCCACTCACTGGCTGAGCGAGGCGCGGGAGCAACACCGAGGGTTGCGATCCCGTTGCCAGTCCCCGGTCCGGTACAGGGGCAACACTGAGGGTTGCGATCCGTTGCCAGACACGGAAAAAGACAAAAGACAAAAAAAAAAACAACAGATGCCAAGCCCTCCACAGACATGCTAAACAGTGGGTACTCAATAAATGGTATCTTTTAATCATGTAAACCTCACAAAATAATACAGCATGTATTATAATCCTCATTTCACATATAAGCAAACTGCAAGAAATTTACCCAAGTGAAAGAGTTTGGATGTGTTGTCCCCTTCAAAACTCATATGGAAATTTGATCTCCAATGTGGCAGTGTTGGAAACTGATTGAGTCATGGGGGCGGATCCCTCATGAATGGATTAATGCTCTCCCTGGGGGAGGGGGAAGTAATGAGTGAGATCTCGCTCTATTAGTTCCTGCGAGAGCTGGTTGTTTATAGGACCTTGGCACCTTCTCTGTCTCTCTCTTGCCTCCTCTTACCATGTGATCTGCTTGTACCCGCCAGCTGCCTGCCAGTTTCCATCATGAGTAGAAGCAGCCTGAGGCCCGTTCCAGATGCAGCTGTCCCAGAATCATAAGCCAAATAAACCTCTGTTCTTCCTATATACCCAGTCTCAGGTATTTCTGTTATAGCAACACAAATGGACTAATACACCAAGGTCCACAACTAGCAAGCAAGAAGGGTAGGTGTTGAACCTAGTTCTAATGCCAAGACCCAGGTTCTTTCCAGTTCTGCCAGCAACGCCAGCAGGCAGGCATGAGTGGGAAGGAGGGTCCCAAGTCTCAGCTGAAGGTCAGAGGGCAAAGTTTTCCTGGAAGAAGTGGGGATGGGCTGGGGACCTGTTTCTCACTTGGGTGCCCCCCAACCTCCCCAGTCCAGCCCCTGATGCTGGAGAACCTCCCAGAATCACTGTCTCATCCTAGGCCGGCTAAAAGCCATGTGCCCAGGGACCCTTTGAGTGACTGCTTGGAGGCCTGTGGGTCACCAGGGTGAGAAGGGACATCAACAGGGCCCTAGAAGCTCTTGGGTAGCAATCCTAATGCTCCGACCATTCTCAAAGGGACAAAGACAGGCTACATTGCAAGCCAGACTTGACTGTAAAACTGACTAAAGTTTGAAAATGAGCCACCTGCCACTGGGAATATAAATGTGGTCATTCCATCAATAAGGCAAGTAAATTTCTTTCTAACTCAAAATATAGCAGAGATAGCCCTGGGAGGTGGAGAGGTTTAAACAAGAAAGATCACCTACTGTGAGCTTGGCACATGATAGGAGCTCAGTATGTGCTAGTTCAATCTGAAATTGAGTTGTTCACTAAAGTGGACCAAGACCGGCCTTTCAGTTCCCAGAGCCAAGATCTGCTGGGCTGTTTTTGTCTTGAAATCAGGCACCTCTCTTTCCCATATAGGGGAGTGTAGGTTGTACACTGCACAATGGGAATGATGTCCTGGAGTTGTGCAGTGTGCAGCCCGTGAGGCAGGCCAGGTGACGTGGACCTGCTTCCCTGCACCACTGGTGGATCCCAGAATGGATAGCGATGGATTATTCCTAAATAAAATCTCACCCTGACCCTTCAGAGCTGGCAGTGAAGGCCGAGTCTCCATGGGGGACAGTGCCCGGTCTCTATCGCTCCAGTTGTTGAGCTATATATAGCACCCAGGCCCTCCTCAGGGTGTCCTCACTAATTGCCGTGCTAGCACCATGCAGCTCGGGGACAGGAGCTACTCCCTATTCCTCCTAAATTCCCCTCCCTTCCCCTTTGCCCAGCCAAGATCAGACAGAAGCCTGTAATCAAGACTTTCTTAGAAGCCCCAGGATGACAAAGAGGAACTAAACAGTCACGTGCAGCTGGGCGCTCTGGCTTGCTGGCTTCATTGGCTCTATCCAGAGCCCAAGGGCCCATCCTGGGCCCGTCCCAGCCTTGTGGGATTCGGGAACAGTGTGAGGAATTCACCCACCAGCCACGGCCCCCTCCTGCCTTGGGTACCCTACGCCCTACAAGGGAGGAGTCTCCAGGGAGTGATCCAACTTTTCTTCACTTCAGCGCAGAGAAATAGAGGAGGTCCCCCGTGGGAACAGGTCAAAATTCTAAGCATCCTGCTCCTCCTGGTCCCTCTCCACCAACATTCCTTTATTTTCCTGAAGCTTCCATCTTGACAGGACTCAGGGCAGGAGCATTGGGGCTTGGGGTCAATAGTCCTGATTGGAGTCTTGACTCTGCTGTGAACTGGCTGTGTGACCTCTGGTGAGTCCCTGAACTTGCCATCCTGGCCCTCAGTTTCCCCATCTGTGGGATGGGGACAACAGTGGCCTCCCTCACAGTGCTGCAGGGAAGATCCTGTGAATGTTGAGGGGAAATTGTTTTGTGTCTTAGTGCTAGGGTCACTATGACACCCTGCCTTGGCCAGTGGATATTTTAGTTCTCTGTGGCATTGGATGGCGTCCAGAGCAGGATCGAGGCTCAGAGGCCTCCAGTGGTTGCCAGGGGTCCTGTTAATGCTTGCCATGGAGATACCCACGACTAATGCCCCCTCCTGTTCCTAGGGAGAGAGGAGGGGGTAATAACGTGGTCAGAGGCCTTGCCCTGAAATTTGCACAAGGGAGCCTCTTCCCACGTGATTTTTGGTCTATTGGTTGAAGTGGTATAATTAGCAAGGGGGTGGTAACTGTGAATTCAGAGCAGCCAGGCTCTGTTACTGTTAATAAATAGTGAGGGGAGAGCATCCGAGAGACAGAAAGGGAAGAGACGTGACCCAGAGAGATAGACGGATGGACAGTGCCCATAGAGAAACAGAGCATCCAGGGAGACGCAGAGAGAGACTGGAACAATTATGAGGATGGAGATAAAAATAGGACAGAAGAGTTGTAGGGGACGTGTCTAAAGCGTGAATGTTAAAAAGAAAAACAAGAACCCAAACCAAAGTTTCCTTACATCAGGCCTACCCCGTCCACATCAGTGTCTCGGGTGAGATTGCTTGTGAGGTGTATGACAAGTAATTTGCAGGAGGCAAAAGTGCAAATTAATGTCAGTAAAACTTCAATGAGGTTGGAGGTTGTCCCTCATAGGGTCGCCTTAACTTGCTGCCTTCTCTTAGTTTCTAGAATAGGACTAAAAGGGCTGGGGTGCACCAAGGGGGCCCCAGTTTTCTTGTTTGTAAAATGTAGGAATCCTAGCACCCCCTTTTTAGAGCTATTATGAGGATTGATTGAGACCATGCAAGTGTCCAGCTCATAATAGCTGCTCAATAAATGGTAGCTATTGTTGTGTTGGTGATCATTCCCTTTGAAAAACTAAACCCAACCCACAGAACACCATGCCACCCCCACAACACACACACACACACACACACACACACACACACACACACACACACACACACACACTCCATATGATGGTGCTAAAATCCTGCTCCATAGCCTTTACTGCCAGCTCAATTTTCAGAAGAAAGGGCCCAGAAACATGATTTCTAATCAGATAAAACAAATGTCACTCTATGGGGAGACACACAAGACACACTGTTTGTACTGTTTTGAATGCAATTACTAAATGGTCATGTCCACCCTGCCGCTACCCCACTCCACTCCTCTCGCCCTTGCAGGTGACAAGAAGGAAGAGAAAGGAAGACATCTTCCTTCCAAAGCAGGGACCCAGGGCTCCAGCACCTCTGAACTGGAAGCCACCATAGAGATCACTCAACTGCATTCTCCAGCCCATTTTACAGGTGAGGAGGACAAGGGATAGAGCCAAGGTCACACAACATGCATGTGGATCATGTGGACCCAGAACTACAGAAACCCAGTTTAAACTTTTGCAACTCAGGAGACAGGGCTTTCCCAAGCCTCTGCAGGTTTCTGACATGTTCGCCTTCATGCAGTTTGGTGCCAGATCGTAACCTCACTGTCCTCTGACTTCCTAACGGGCTTCAGCTCCAAGGGCTCTGAAGCAGACGGGAGAAAAAGCAGATTTTCCTACCAAACTGCCAGTTTGCCCTTTGCTGCCTTGCTACAGGATCCATACCTGGACAGTAGTAATCATCAGTCCAGTCACACAGGCAGGCATGCATGAGTGCTTGCCATTAACATGCCCGTTTTTGCCAGACTGTGAGCTTCCTGAGGTCAGGGGCTGGGTTGTTCCAGCCATGTGATCTGGCACAGGTTGTTTACACTCTCAAAGCTTCAGTTTCCTCACTTTCTTCAAAGGCATGATGGAAGAATGAAATAAGACTAAGTATGATGCCTGGAACCCAGTATGTGCTTCATAAATGTTAGTTATTATTTTATTAATTTTTGTTATTATTTGTAGCCCCAGCACCTACCATCATAGTGCCTGGCCAAAAAAAAAAAAAAAAAGATGCTCAGTAAATTTGGAGGAAATAATGTGGCAGGGACAGTGCCATTCACCAATCACCTACTATGTACAGAACTTTTGCTGAGTATTTGTATGTATCAGTCAGCTATTGCCATGATATGCTGTGTAACAAACACCCACAGACTCAGAGAATTATAATAGCTGTCCCTATCCTCACTCAGGGGTCTCCAGGTCAACAGGGGTGAGACTCTTCCCTATGTGTCCACTCTGAAGCTCAGGATAAAGGGGGCACAGGGGAAACAGTCCTCACAGAGATGGCAGAAGTGCAAAGGACACATGGAAACACATACAGCCTCTTCCAGCCCAGGCTGAGAACTGGTGTACTGTCTTTCTGCCCACTTGACATTGGTCAAACAAGTCACAGGAGCAGCTCAATGTCAGTGGGGTGGGGAAATCTACTCTGCCTCTCTGAGGCTACAGCAAGAACGTGGGTATGTGATACAGGCACAGGGGAGAGAAGAATTACGACCCACAGTCCCATCTGCCCAGGTGCTAGGCAATCTCTGCCTTGCAGGTGACTGAGGGCAGGACATGCCACCGATGTTTTCCTCCAATCTGTACCCACGAATCACCAGAAGGACGCATCCCCACTGGGATCTTGTGGGGGAAAAAATCTCGGACACAAAATGAAACGTATTTTGAAGCATTTTGCAAGTATAAAATGTAAAGCATAAATAAACAGTAATCTCCGCAGTTAGGGATGTTCATACAAACCCTTCCTAACAGCGTATTTAATTTCAAGAAGCTGAAAATCAAGCTGACAATGTGTTGTTTACGAGCAAATTCCAGGGTCTAGAAGAAAGAAGAAAGCACAGTTTCAAGCCCACGGATTGTTTTTCTCCATCAGGATCGAGCCTGCATTTTCACCTAACAACATCCTTCCTTCCAGCAATGCCCCCACTTTTGCTTCTCCAGGGCATCGGGCTTGGGGGGAAGGGGGTGGCAGAGGCAGAGGGCAGGAGTCACGTGGGTACACCAACTGCTGAGGAGATGGAAGCATCTGGGGCTCCAGGTGTCCCAGTGGCTTGTCTCTGTGGGGCACCCTGCATCCCTGGAGCCAGGTGCTCTCAGACCTCCCCGCGGGACATTGGATGGTGCTGGAAGGAAGGGCAGAGGAAGCGAGCTGTCGGGGTGGGGGGGATGTGGAAAGAAGTCTGTATTTGCTCCCTTGCAGCAGTGAAGGTTGTTTTCCTCCAACTCTGTGTTTTTCAAGGAAATGGAGGCCAGCAAAAGAAAAACGCCCTTGTGAAAACATTTCCATGAATTTATGTTGTTCATCGGGAGAGGCACAACCCCCTTGGTGAAGCCTCTGGGATTTGACATCGTCGGGATGAGGCTGGCCTGCCTCTCTGGCTGCTCAGAATCCATAGCCCCCTGGCCACCGGCCTGCTGGATCCATGATGGAAAAATACCAGCCAGGCCGGGAGGTAACAGGTGCCACCCTGAGCTCAGCAGGGCCAAGGAGAGATGCCCACACATCCACCAGGGCCCGCACTGACAGGCAGATCCATTTCTCATTGGAGGAGTGAACAAGGGAACACAGTGGGCTTGAGGTCTCAGATCTGCTAGTGCAGGGACGTGTGACCCTGGACAAGTCACTAAACTGCTCTGAGCCTCAAAGTCCTGTTCTTAAAGTGGGGTGAAAATCTTGTACTTCGCAGGGCTGTTGTGGGGTGTAAATGAAGAAATGTTTATAAAATATTTCATCCCCTTTCCGAACAGGGCAAGGTCAGGGCCTGGGGACAGGTCCCTCTAGGCACAGCACACTTGCTGGACTGGTTCTGTGGAATAGGAGTAGGTTCTAGGAAGATACTGGACTAAGCCAAGGGATGTAACTGGGGTTCATGAACCACCTGGGGAGCCAGGTGTATTTTGTCAGGGTCAGATGAGAGACCTGAGCAGTCAGGGCAGAGGACGGGAGGAGATTTCCGAGGAATTCTCCCTGGAAAAAGGAGAATGGCCTTGGAAGACAAGTAGCTACTTAGATAAGTAAAACTTAGTACTAGGGAAGTCACACTTAGGTAAGTAGGGCAGGCACGCCTGGCAGGGGAGTGCTGTGAGCCACATCTGGAGGGCGGACTGCCTGCCATGTGTTTAGAAAAGGCTGACTGGATCAGTGTGCTGAGTGGGGAACAGCACAGAGCAGTGGTGAGGACAAAGAAAGAAGGGGAGAGATGCAGGCAGCAAAAAGCCTTGAATGCCAGGCCCAGGGGTGAGGGCAGTTGCCCCAACCAGAATTTTTTCAGGAGGAGATGATGGAAAAACCAACTCAAACTAGCTTAAGCACAAAAGGGAACGTATTGGCTCATATCACTGAGACATTTGGGGGTGGGGAGGAGAGTACTGGGCTTCAGACAAAGCTTAATCCAGGATCATCTGGTCTCATGGCTGTTTTCTCCACCTCAGCTTCTTCCTCTAGCAAGTCTTCCCCTTCCTGGGCCCATGACAGTTGCCATAAAACTCATGCTTCAGGCCCAAGTCCAGGGGGGACGATGGTGGTCTCTCTGGCCAGCTCCAAGTCAACAACTAATCGCAGGCCACTCGCTTGAACTGGGTCCCTTGCCTATCCTATACCAATCCCTGGAACTGGGGGTGGGATGAAGTCCTATACAAACCACATGGCTGAGCCTGGAGGATGGCAGTTTCCTGTGGACATTCAGGTAACCATTCCCAGAAGATTGTATCATGTCAGCCCCAGAGACTTGTCCCACCTGCAAGGGTCCCCCCAGGGCAGTGTCCTTAGGGTGAGCACGACACCTTAGGAGGCAAGGCCTGGACTCATAGGAGACTCATAGGGACCCAGCATTCAGGCAGTAGCTCAATGGCCTTCATTAAACAGAAAGTGAGCTCAGTCTCCACGCACCCACAGCAGCTCCATGCAATCCTGGGGACGTCTTGTTTCCAGCCCTCCCATCTCAGACCCTGCAGACGGAGAGGGTGACGGGACAGGGTAGGGCTGGAGTGATGGCTGAGCCTGAAATGGGGTTTGGGAGAGAGCAGGGGCTCGCAGCCCTCCCCTGACACCTGTGCCCAGTGAGCTTCTTCTGCCCCTCCCCCATCCTCATATCCTCTCTCCCTTTAATCCAGCAAAAAGCTTTTACCTTGTTTTCATCTGCAGTGGAGACCGAGGATTTAGACCTTCTGAATTTCAAATATTTATCCATGTTTTAATCTAAACCTCTAAAACTAATTCTGGGCGCTGCATGAGCCACATGGCCCCCTAAGATCCCGAATCCTTTTCTCGTCCCAGACCTGTGTCTCATCAGACTAATGTGGTATAATGGGATTTGTATGGGAGTGTGTGTTTTTAAGAGGAAAAAAACCCACCACACACATACGCAAGGATTTTTGAGATATTAAACTGTTGTTTTAGTCTTTTAAATTTTGGGTGGTTTCCATGGTAACTGATAAGTTTGCTTCTTTGTTCTTTCCAATGTTCTGGAGAAGCCAAGGCAGCTCTCTGTAGCTTCTCAAGTAGGCTTGAATCAAAGTCCCAAAGTCCGAGCACAGGAAGGGGGCAAGCCGCAGCCCCAGCGGTAATGAGCTGCTCCCCGGGATCCCACCACTGATAGGGAGGAAGGCTGGAGCTTGAATAACCCCAGGTGGACCCCACTCCCGTTCCCATGTCTCCCAGGATGATTCCATCAAGCTGCAAGGAGTCTACGTGCTGCATGCTAGAAGCCCAGGAGGATTCCCTGCAGGTCACAGGAGGCGCAGGGGCGAAGGGAGTGGGCCTGGGGGCTCAGCCTGCCTCAGCCTTCTTGGAACACCCGTCTGCAGCTCAGACACCCCCACTGCCCAGGCTTGGAGAGGTTTGTCTTGGGTTCTTCCTCCAGGGAGCGAGGCCAGGTTCACCCTCACTGTTCTCTGGGCTCAGCTGGTTCTGCAGCCTCAGCCCCAAGGCCCCAGCTGCATCTGGGAAACTGCTGGGTTCACAAGTCTCACTCCCCAGCGGGGCCTATTCAGGGTTGAGCTGTTTTGCTCATGGCTTCCCAGACTGAGTCCCCAGCGTCCCAGTTATGATACTTTCTGCTTTAGGTCCCTTCCCCTCATCCTCTAAAATGGTGTCTGTCAATTCTCAGCCCTGACATTGTGGGTATGTCAGCCAGGGTCCTGGCAGGCAGGGGACAGAGGGTGCACTGCAGGGAGTGCACCAGAACTGCGACCAGAACTGCGACCATCTACACAATGTGGGCAGGGTTGAGGAGACCAACACGGGATGCTGAAGCTCCCCAGGCAAGACACAGCAGCAGCCCCTAGGCTTGAGTTGCAGGAAGGGCGGCCCCGCAGAGGCTGTGATCCTCAGTGAGGGACGCAGCTGCTAACTCAGGGCCCTGTGGCGATGGGGCAGTAAATACCTGGCCTCGCTCTCCTCTGCCCTCAGTCACCCGTGGTGCCTCCCTTTGGCCACCTCCGCCTGGAAGCCAGCGGGAAGGGGAGCCCACTGATGCAGCAGACACAGCGCAGGCCCCGGTCACAGCGCTGCAGAGAAGGGCTGAGAGCGAGCACAGCAGGCTCCTGTGGCCCCGCTGCCCAGCAGCGTCCAGGTGCACTTCTCCACACCCAGCATCCTCAGCTCCTGGCAAGTCCCCAAACCTGTCCCCAGTGCTCCTGTTCAGTCAGGACACTCCCAAGCGGTCTCGTGGCCTTGCTGCATCCCAACTTGCCTGCTCAGAGTCTGCTCCTACACCAGGCTCTGTGAAGAAGAAATTATGGGACCAGCCCTGGCCTCTGAGAAGCTCCCAGCCTAGCGCACTGGGCGTGGAGATGGTCGAAAATGAGAGCAGGAGGCTGAGGCCCTGCAGACATCTGGCCTTCCAGACACCCAGGCCCACACTACACACCCCTAGTGCTTCCTGCAGCCAATGCCACGAAGTCGCTTGGCAAGTACCAGCCTGTGGGCCAGGGTGGCAGGTAGAGAGTAGTTTGGGACAAGCGTCTAGAAGCAAGCCAGAGAAGCCAGGGAAGAAGTAATGGGCTGTGTTTCCAGAGAGTAAGTTTGAGTTCAATATAAGGAAGAACTTTTGAAAGGTCTAAGCAATTCTCAGTGAAAAAGACACACTTCCCACCCTACAGAGGCACAGGGGGTACAAGGCTTGACAATGCACCCATGATTTGGGCGTGAGAGAGACTGGAAGGACATGGGAGAAGGAGCCATCTGGCCTTGTGGAAGGAACAGCATTCTAGACAGAGGGGACAGCAAAGACAATGGCCCTGAGGCAAGAGCGTGTTTGGGAGTATGAGAAGCAACAAGGCAGAGCAAGTGACAGGTAGGGAGAGTAGGAAAAAGACCAAAAGGGAGGCCGGGGCCAGGACATGTGGGTCCTTGAAGGAGGGACAAGAAAGGGAGCCACTGGAGGACACTGAGTAGAGAAGAGACAGCTTCTCTTCTCAGACACCGTGTTTGCCCCAGAGGGTGGGCAGAGGGTGGGGATGAATATTCTGTCTGCCCTCAAGAGCTAGCTTTTAAAGGCCAAAGTCCGGGGGGGAGGGAAGGACTGCAGAGGGTGGAGTCGAGACGGGAGCCTGGAATACTTTGTTTTGACCTGGGAGACGGGAGCCTGGAATACTTTGTTTTGACCTGGGGCTCAGAGCTGAGTGCCTCAGTCCTCAGCATACCTCCAGAATGCCAGGGGTGAAGCCTTGGTCCGTGTGTCCATGTGTGCACCCTCTGCTCCCAGGAACTTTGTCCCCACTGCTGTGACAACACCGAGCTTTGAAAATTATCACTGTCAATTCAGACATTCTGTGTTGTAGGCTCCTGAGAAGACTCCCTACTAAATGAAAGTGATCTTCATGGATCTGTGGGTCCCAGGGTTAGGGACTCTCAGCTGTTCTGCTTGCCAGGACCTAGAGCACCTGTTTCAGGAAGGCCTTGTCTGAGGTTGCTCAGTGCCAGGCCCCATGCTGGGACACAGCAGTGTGAAGACTAAGTGATTGATGCCACAGGTCTACAGATCAGGTGCTGAATGATGCTTGAGTAGACGGGATGATCTCTGAGGCTCTTTTCACCCCCACAGTAGGTCACAGTCCAGGGCATGGCTGGGAGGGGAGACACATCCCCAACTATCTACAGTTGGGCTGAGACAGGGCCTGTAGCCATGCCTCTTCAGGCAGAGACTCATCCGGAAAGGGACACTGGCTCCTTCAAGGACATGACAGGGAACCTAGGCTGGAAGGACTAGGTGTGTTGTCTGTGAACTCTGGACTTACCTAATCAGAATCTCTGGGGCAGGGGCTGGAATTCTGTGTTTGTAACCAGCGTCTTGGCTGATTTCTGAAGGGAGGCAGCCCAGGCAGGAGGTGCAGCTGGAGCAGGGGCCCAGCAGGGGAGTCTGGCAGAGTGTGTTGAGGGGTTGATGAGTTGACAGGGAGAGGAGCACAGGGAAAATGGCCCTGGGAAGGTGGATGGGTGGCACTGAGGAGGACTTTCCAGTGAATGAATGAATGGATGAATGAATGAACGAACGTGACATGCCCAGGGGCACACAGTTGCAACCTGTGTGGGCACAGAGGATCCCACAGGGCCCCTTACTTACCAGGATCTCTTCTTGGGAAGCCTACGAATTTTAATTGAGTTGTGGCTCCAGATACCCAGGAGAGGAAATTAATTGAAGTGCGTCAGCATGTTTGTCAGCTGGCCAATCAGGTTAACCCACTTGACACATGAATCTGGGAGATCGGGCCACATGGTGGGGAATTTCTGATGGGAGCTGAGAAAGGCAGGCCCCCAGAATGGCCATGGGACAGAGCTTGAAGAGAAAACTTGGCCAGTTAGGCCACTTTGACTATGGGGAGGTAACCAGAAGGCCGAGTGGCGGAACCCAGTCATTTGTGACCTGCCAGGGCGACCGTCAGGGGGCCCAGGTTCTGTTCTGGTCTTACCAGCTTCTCCATGTGTGACTTTGGTTGGTTCTCCTCCTCTGTTAGGGACCAGATTCTTCAGCTAAGTGGGAACCTAGACCAGTTATCCCCAGAGAACCTTCCCAGCTCCAAATGTTGAGAAAACCAGCCTCACTCCACCTCTTCCCCGGGAGGACCCTGGAGAAACTCTGGGTGGGGTGGAGTTTTCTCCCTGCAAACGTGTTTGGCATTTGGGAAGAGCAGGGTGTAACCGCGGCTGCCTGCTGCTGACACCGGGGCCAGGAGGCTGGCAGGCCCGCCCGGAGCAGGTGAGGCTTCAGGATGTGAGTGGGTTTTTCCCTGAGCTTCTCAGGACAGAGCCGAGGGAAATTTCAGCAAGTTGGCAGTTTGCCACCTGAGTCAGCCCAGCTCTGGCCTCATTCGAGGAAAATGAACTGCAGGAGGTCAGGAAGTATGGTGTTGGGCAGGATGGTGTGTGTGTGTGTGTGTGTGTGTGTGTGTGTGTGTGTGTGTGTGTGTGTGTGTGAAGGCGTGTGCCCTCGTATGTGCCTATGTATGAGCAAGTGTTCACAGGTGTGTAATGCTGGTGTTCATCGGATACATACCATCGTGACCATAAAAGTCTAAATACTCTAAAACTTCCTTACCTGTTGGAGAAAAGCCACTGGCCCAAGCACCCCCTGAGTACCCCTCCCCTACTGCCCCAGCCCCTCCCTGGACCCCTGGGACCTCCCCATAAGCCTCCAACTGAAGGGTTAATTCCCAGCACTGCTCCACAGAAAGCAAAAGAGTGTTCTGGTTGGTGGAAGGGAACGGGGACCTCCCTGTTGTTAAATATTTTGACAATTGCCCTGTGTGTGCGTGCATGAGCGCATGTCTGCGTGAAGGTTTGTCCCTTAGAGCTCACACAGGCCAGCGAGCCTGTCACTCATCTTTCCACAACAGTTTGATAAAACTGTCCCCTTCCAGGCTGGCTGGTTGGCTCAGTTGGTTAGAACACAGCTTTATAACACCAAGGTTGCAGCTTTAGATCACTGAACCAGCCACCATAAAACAAACAAAAAGGTGTCCCTTCCACTATTTCAGAGGAAGGAATTGAAGTTTGGAGGCAGGAAAACTGAGTTCCCAGCCTTGCTCAGCTCAGGGACCCAGATGGGGAAACTAGCTCAAAAATTGACAACCTACCTAAATCGCTTGGCCTGAAAATAGAGGATCCAAGATTTGGACCCAAGCAGTCTGGGTTACACTAGGCCTAGAGATTTTTCTGCTCTGAGTGGGTCTGGGAATGAGCAGCACCAGCTTTACATGGGCTAAACTTCTGGCTTGCAAAGGTCTCTTGCCTCCAGTAGAGCCTCCCAACCCATCCATTCAGCAGAAGAGGCCCAGGGAGACTGAGTGGCAGAGCCAGGACTCAAGCCCAGACATCCTGAGTTCAATGACTGGACTCTTAGCATTGCCTCCAGCAGGGAACCCAGGACACAAGCCTTCTCACTTGTGATATGTGGCATCACATACACTGGGCCAGCATTTTCTTAGGTCATTGAAAGACCTGCTAAGATACAGGCATAGCTGACCAAAACAAGGGAGATGAAAAGAGGGAGCAATCCAAATGACCATCAACTAATGAATGGATAAACTAAAACGTAATATATCCATACAGTGCAATATTATTCAGCCATAAAAATGAACAAAGTACTGATATAGGCTCCGATGTGGATGAACCTTGAAAACATCGAGCTAAGTGAAAGAAGCCGGACACAAAAAACATATATTGTATGATTCCGGTTATGTAAAATATTCAGAGTAGGCAAATCCTTAGAGACAGAATGCAGGTTGGTGGTTACCAGGGGCTGGAAAGAGGAGGGAATGGAGAGTGAACGCTGATGAGTACAGGGTCTTCTATGTGCTGGGCCCCATACGAACACAGTCAGACAATGTTGCATGAAAGCCACCGAGACCCTGGGGCCTGGAACCCTGCCTTGACTCCCTGGCCAGGACCACAGTCCTTCCAGGACTGACCTCCCTGTCTTCCTTGATGCCCCTCTCCTCCACCATGAAAAGAGCCCTGTGATAACTTGTTACAGCAGCCACAGGAAACTGATACACAGTCCTTTTTCCATATTCCAACTCCTGGTACAGCTGATTGGTCCAAGGGTGGGCATCTTAACCGAATTGTACTTTCCCTCCCCGCCTCAAAAATGTTGGAACTGGGACTGAACAGACTGTCTCTACCTGGCTAAAACTGGAGATGTGAAGCCCAGGAGTGGTAGCAGCCACATTTCCTACTGTAGAGAAGGCCAGTGTGCAGGGAGAAAGGAGGAAGGAGAGACAGAGTCTTGATGGAGGAGTGGAAGGCCCCAGTTGTGGAGCAGCCTCAGCCTCAGGATATCCGCCCTTCCATGGGCGTGGTTGTTCAGCCTGTCCTTCCCCCATAGAACACTTTCCTTCCATCGAAATAATCATTGAATTCTTGGGTAAAACCAATACGGTCATGATGTATTTTATTTAGTACACTGCTGAATTGAATATTTAGATTTATATATTTTTGCACCTGTGTACATAAGACCAGCCTAATTTTCTTTCCTTCTTGTATTCTTATCTGGTGTGATAATCCATTTTAATACAATCCCTCTTTTTCTATTTTTCTGGAAGAATTTGTCAAGAATAAGTAAACAGCCACCGTGTAATCCTTTTATTTATTTTTTTATTGTTTATATTCTGGAAGAATTTTTTTTTGTTTTCAGTAGCGCTTTGGCTATTACTTCAAAACAGATGACCCCATATATTAGTAGCTTATAACAACCACAATTTTATTTTGTCTCGTGATTTTGTGGATGAGGAATTCAGGCAGCGTTCAGCGGGACAGTTCTTGCACCCCGCGTGGGGTCAGCTGAGGTTACTCAGTGGTGTTTAGCTGGTGAATGACACGGTCTGGAGGATTCGAGAATGACACGGTCTGGAGGATTCGAGACGGCCTCCCTCGCCTCTCTGGAAACTTGGTGGGGACAGCAGGAAGGCAAGACCCACCTGATACTGTCCACCTGAGAAGCATCTACATGTGGCCTCTATAGCATAAGGATATTAGGGCTTCCAGAGAGTTCCAAGGATGGAAGTAGAAAGAGCCAGCTGAAGGCTTGAGCCCAGGACCATGACTTTTACTGCATTCCATTCGTCAAAGTAGTCACAGTGCCCAGTTAGATTCAAGGGGGAAGAAAAAATGGATTCAAGGGGGTGGGACAAAGACTCCATCACTCAGCGTGAGACTAACAGTCTTCCACCATAAGCAGATATATTTTTAACTTCTGATTCAATTCTTTGAATAGTTCGTTTTAAATTTTTTATTTCTGGGCTGGCCCGTGGCTCACTCGGGAGAGTGTGGTGCTGATAACACCAAGGCCCCGGGTTCGGATCCCATATAGGGATGGCCGGTCAGCTCGCTGGGTGAGCGTGGTGCTGACAACACCAAGTCAAGGGTAAAGATCCCCTTACCGGTCATCTTTTAAAAAAATAAATAAATAAATAAAAAATAAATTTTTTTATTTCTTCTTCAGTCAATTTTCTAGGAAATTGTCCATTTTACCTAAGTTTTCATATTTGCTAACATCAAAATTTTTATAACAAATTTTTTTTTATAATAAACTTTTTAAAAATCTCTGGCTTTTGATTCTTAAGATTTTTTTCATCAGCACTGCCTGAGGTTTGTCTAGTAAACTTTTTTTACACTTGAAACACCAGAAATTAAATTTTATTATAAAGCTATCATAATTAAACAGTATATAAATGGTAACAATAAGGGGAAAAAAATCAATGAAACATAGGAGAAAGCATCATCTGCAATATAAGCAACTTCCAGGGTGACATCTTTCTGTAATGTTTTCTCTACTTCCTCGACTTAAAAAAATAAAAAACTGTATTAAAACACATAATAAGGGCCGGCCCGTGGCTCACTCGGGAGAGTGCGGTGCTGATAACACCAAGGCCGTGGGTTCGGATCCCATATAGGGATGGCCGGTTCGCTCACTGGCTGAGCGTGGTGCTGACAACACCAAGTCAAGGGTTAAGATCCCCTTACCGGTCATCTTTTAAAAAAAAAACAACACATAATAAATAACTGTATTAAAGCACATAAATATTACCATCTTAACCTTTTTTTTTTTTTTTAAAGATGACCGGTAAGGGGATCTTAACCCTTGACTTGGTGTTGTCAGCACCACCCTCTCCCAAGTGAGCGAACCAACCATCCCTATATAGGGATCTGAACCCTTGGCCTAGGTGTTATCAGCACCGCACTCTCCCGAGTGAGCCACGGGCCGGCCCCAAATGCCTGTTTTAGACTCATCTTAACCATTTTTAAGTGTACAGCTCAGTGGCATTAAGTGCATTCACATTATCGCACAACCATCACCACCATCCATCTCCAGAAGTTTTTTCATCTTGCAAAACTGAAACTCTATATGCACTAAACAATAACTCCCCATTCCCACCTCTGTGGCAACCACCCATTCTACTTTGTTTCTATGAATTTTACTACTTTAGGTACGTCATATAAGTAGAATCATATAGTATTTGTCCTTTTGTGACTGGCTTATTTCATTTAGCATAATCTCTTAAAGATTCGTCCATGTTGTAGCACGTGTCAATTTCCTTCCTCTTAAAGGCTGAATAATATTCCAAATGTATGTATATACCACATTTTATCCTTCCAACCATCAATAAACACTTAGAGGTCAAGGGTTCAGATCCCCATACAGGCCAGCCTCCAAAAAAAAAAAAAAAGACACTTGGGACATGGGTTGCTTCCACCTTTTGGCTATTTTGTTTTTGTTTTGGGCGGCTGGCAAATATGGGGATTTGACCTTGACCTTGGCATTTTGGCTATTTTGAATAAAGTTGTTATGAACAAATATCTGAGTCCCTACTTTCAATTCTTTGGGGTATATACCCAAAGTGGAACTGCTGGGTCATATGGTAATTCTATTTTTAACTTTTCGACAAACTGCCATAATGTTTCTAATAATCTTTTCAAAGAGCCATTTTTTTTGTCTTTGTTGATCTTTTTTATTGTCTTTGTTTTGTATTTCATTAATTTCTGTGGTTACCTTTGATACTTCCATTCTACTTCCTTTGGGCTTATTTTACTCTTTTGCTAGCTTAAGCTGGATGTTCAGCTTATTTATTTTTAACCTTTCTTTTTTTCCATTATGCATTTTAAGGCTATAAATTTCTAAGTACTATTTAAGCTGTATCTTAGTTTTGAAATGTAGAATTTTTTCATTCAGCTCTAAACATTTTATAAATGTTCATTATGTTTTCTTTTTAGACCCATGTGTTATTAGAAGCAAACTTTAATTTTCAAAACAAATAGGTATTTTTAACACTGTATTTTTGGAATGATTTTCTACTTATTGCATTGCTGTCAGATAACATGGCCAATATGATAGAATTTTTTTAAAAAATTTGTTGAGATTTACCTTATGATCTAATACTGAGTCAGTCGTAATTCTCTAATATCTTAATATTCATTAGTTAGTTTTATTAATATCATTAATTTTTATATAATTATATATTTGTGTTTATAATCATAATAGTTATATTGTTTATTAATTTATGGTTAATAACGGTGCTAATATTTTATTAATGTCTCTAATGTGGATTCTCTCATTGCTAGATGTAAAGTTCTACATATACACAAGCTCAAACTTGTTAATTATGTGGTTCAAATCTTGTGTTGTCTGCCAGGTTTCTCAATCACTGGGAGAAGTATATTAAAATCTCTATGATGATGGATGTGTTTTTCTTACAACTGTCTATTCTTGCTTTATCGATTTTTATGCTATGTCTGCATCTGTTCATTTGTATTTAAGTTGGCATACATTATTCACTGGCATGCTGCTTGGCAGTTGTATTTAATAAAGTTGTTTCTACAAAAAAGTCTGCAAAAGCTCTTCAAAAGGTAGAGACCATGTTTTCCAATATTCTGAAATTCTCTAATTCTGGACTTTGTAGACATCAAAACTGAGAACAACTAATCAGAATACAATGCTGTCACTTTTTAATCTCTTTCCTCCTCCCTCAGCAGGAAACAAAGAGCAAGAGAAGTACATTCTGAAATCCTTCCTGTTTACAGGTGGCAGCCTGAGTGGGAAGGTTGGGCAGTTATTTTCAAGGCCGAGTTAAAGGATTTACCCTATTTGAACAGCTGCATCCAGACTCTGAGTTCCCTTCCAGAAGCTTAGAGAGCATGCTCAGAATTAGCCAAACATTGAGTCAAACTTCTGAGATTTGGGGAGGTGTTTCTGATGTTGAGTTGGAATCAGGAGGTCTTGGAAGTTGAGAGGTCTTGTACCATGTCTTCCTGTTGAAGATCAAGACTTCGGCAGAGAAGAGAGAGGGTAAGAGGTGACCAGATGGCTTCACTTCCCATGGTGTTAGAAAAGTTTGGGCCAGATCCACCCATACTAGAGAGAAGGGCTTCTGTATGAGGAGAAGTGAGCATCTCTGAAGAGCTTGTCAGAACCCTGATGGAACCAAAGGAGTCCCGGAAGAGAAGCAGGAAGAGGCAGGCCCAGGGACAGAAGGTTAACAGAGAATTAAGAGAGGGCCTAACCACAGACTTCTCCCATGTTTGGTCAAGTGCTTCTATTAAGGAGATTGACCTTTAACCAGATGGGCCTCCATCACTCTCCAGAGATTACCAAGCTTGCATGTACCCAGACATGCCACAGATGCTCCCATGTGGACACGCCAAAGAAGAGCAGCAGACGCTGTCAGGCCTGGCTCGGTTGAGGGTCCGTAAGCTCTGAGGAGCAGGTACCAGAAGACTAGACGTTGGCAACTGTAATGATTTCCAGAGGGATAACAAGTGAATGCTTAAACGGAAGGTTTGTGTGCTTTTAACAAAGAAAAGGAGTGGCAATCCCCAAGAACCAGCATGAACTGAGTACAACAAACCAAAGGAACTGTAAAACCAGCCTCATTTTCTTCGTGGTTATGGAATCCATATTGTATAAAATGAGAAAAAAGCATTTCCAAGTGGCTTCTACGTGTTACCCACTATGCTAGAGGATTTCCATTACCTCGTTTGCTCTTTCAACCACCTTGTTAGGAAGGTGTTTTCCCATATCTTGGAGGAAGACACAGAGTTGTCACTTGCCAAACGTCATACCACTTTCAAAGGTGGGATTGAATGCAGACCTGTTTGAGTACAGAATCTGGGTAAATTTCACTACAAAGAGTGGTTGAAAAAAAAGAGGGAAGAGCAAATGTTAAGCCTGAAGGCTTAAGTAAGGGTGAATGAAAGTAAGAAAGACCAAGGTCTGCTTTGAGGAAGGGGGATCAGATGTCCAGTGTTAGCTCCACCGGGCTGCAGTCAAAACAACGGGCGGAAGCTGAAAGGAAGCAGACTTCAACCTAGTAAGAATGTGCTCACAGTGAGAACCGCTCAAAAGGGAACGTGCTAATGGCCTTTACTAAGGTATTGGTGGTTAACTAAATCATGCCATATTAATACAGCCAACTCCCAAAAATATATTCAAGAATTTAAGTAGATGGAGAAACATGTTGAGTATAAAAAGTGAAAACAAGAGGATAAAAAATTATGAATACATGATTTCACTTATATATGTCCAGAATAGGCATACCCATGGAGACAGAAAGTAGGTTAGTACTCACCAGGGAATTGGGGGGAGGGGCAGGAAGGGAGATGGGGAGTGACTGCCAATGGGTACATTTTGTCACCCTTTTGGGGCTGACAAAAATGTCCTAAAATTAGGTAGTGGTGATGGTTGCACAACCTTGTGAATATACTGAAAGTCACTGAATTGTATACTTTAAAAGGGTAAATTTTATGGTACATGAATTATTTCTCAAGGAAAAAAGGTATAAGGAATAAAAAGATTCTAACATATATGTACATACACAATATATAATTGTATATACTAAAGAATATTATGCTTAATTTTTAAAAAATCTATATGTATACTAAGACCCCAGTGTTGTGAACTGTCTCTACATCCATATGGTGAGAAAAAGCTCCAGAGGGAGATACAAAGTGTTAAATATAATGTATAGGGTAGTGGGTCATTTGATAGTACAAATCTTATAAACAGCATCCTTTAGAATAAAAAAAAAAATACTTCTATAAAAATGAGAATGGGCTGCCTGTTAAGGAGCTTCTTGTCATTGAAAGTATTCCAAAAAGTTTGAGTTGTCAGATATGGAGACTTGCATTCAGAGTCTGACCTACAATATATCTAGTCCTTTTAACTAAAATATCATTTTACAATTACTTTTTTTACTTATTTTCTTTTTTTTTTAAAAACTATCTCCTCTCAAATCTTGATTCTGATATTACTCTGTGTGTGGGAAAAAAAAAATCTACCTTTTACTATAAAATGCAGTAACATCAACAACAAAAAAGCACACAACCATGCTAGGACTCAGAAAATTAGCTTAAAAGCAAACTGTACATGCTATATGCAGCCAGAATCAAAAGATTATACTGCAACAAAATTTCAAGAAATTACCTTACTAGAGGAGACTCCAGATTTTCCCTTCTGTCTTTATAAAAGTGAAAATAAAACTTTAAAATGTGATATTTGAAATACTATCTGAATGTGTCAGTTCACACTCATTCCAAAGGTTTTTGACACAGACTGAACATACATAATTCTTAAAATGGAAATGGCACTTTTTTAAACCTGGGTTCAGGGATCATCGATGATAGAAAGGTGGCCAGCTCAGCAGCCTTGGGTCAGCTCGAACGTGCACTGTTGAGCCTGAGCTAACTCCTCCTATGCCCTGGCAGAGGGTTGAGGGCAGTGGGAGAGGAGAGGCACCAAGCTATAAAAAGCATTATGTTTTATGTCCTTCTAAGGCATGCTGAGTCACTGGCTGCTCCAGCCCCCCAGTGCCCGGGAAAGTTCAGCTCAAATCGGAAATGTGTTTTCCTAAACCAGAGTGACCGAAAACCCAGATGACATTGTCACTGGGACTGAAGCTTCCTGTTTCCGTCCTGGGAGGACAATGGGAGTCAATCGTCAGTTTCTCTCACCCAGGTTCCAATATTACATCACGGTCTTACTAGCAAGATTAACCTCCACTCCACCCCAACATGGAGCTGCTGAGAATTTTTAAATTTGATTTGTTATCTCAAAGGACACAGCACTCCTGGATGATTTTGCCTTCCACCCTTTAGGCTGTGATCTTCAATCAATTTAAACACCAAGTGATGCCAAACAAGGTTGGTCAGAATCCTAGAAAGCCAATCATCTTGTTTAACCAAGGAGGAAACTGAGGCTCAGAGAAGGTAAAGAACCTGCTGCTAAGGCTACAGAGGGAAAGAACCAAAGTTGGAAGCCAGGCCTAAAGTCTTGGAGAAGATGGCTCTGTCCCAATGGTGGTATCCATACCCTTGCAGTCCCAGCTCCTGTATGCAGGAACGTTCCCTGGAGATGGGCTGAGCCAAAGCAGGGGCTTACCCTGTTACTGTTCCCTTTTCAGCCCTCTCACTGCTTCTGTGCAGAGTGGGAAAGGACACAGGTGAGGCAGCCTGGAAAAGATCCTTCTGGAAGCAGAGGGGATGCAAGGAGGTAGCCTTTCTTGCTAGAAAGCCTTGTCTAAGAACAGGGTCTGGGACAGCACTGATTAAGGGGAAGGTTTCAACGCTGAGGTTCTGAATGAAGTTGCACCCTCCCCCCCTTGCCTCAGCTGCCTGCTCTTGACATGTATGTGATATCACTTAAAATTCCCATCTTATTTTTTAAACGTACTTCTTTATATGTCTTGAAGAAACTTAGATTAACACTGACGTTAAAGGGAAATTAATCTTAGGGTATAAATTTTCTGCATAAATCAAGCATGGACACATCAAAAAGGCCAAGAGAGTGGCCTAAAATGTCAGCTACGAACACCCAAACTATTTACTTAAAACTAGAGTGAGGCCGTCCTAGGATGTGTCTGTGGTATTTCTGGCCCTTCACTCTCACCTGCTGTGCCAGAGCTCAGGTGGAATTACGTGAGAGGTTAGGTGTATCTTGTTCTGAAAGCAACAAGGATAGAAAGCTATGCAAACTAAGAACCTACACAGTTCACAGTTAGAGATGAAAGGCTGCAGAAATGTTTATTGAATACAGTGCCAGGTTTATAAATAAAACTTATTTACAATTTCCATAGAGTTGGTCCCCCATCAGAGAGGTGGTTAAATCTCCAAACAGTTTATCTCAAGATTTACAGAAACGTTCAAGTACATCTCCTTTTCAAATAGCCATGGCAAAGGGCAATTCTGGTAACAAAAGAATTACCACCATCTTAGCTACAGAAGTGTTTAATGAACATTATAAGATTTGGAGAAAGAATACACACTCCACCCATGCCACTACCTTCTTACTCCAAGGGATACAGATAGCAAAGAATTTCTGTCTCCTACAGGACAACTTCAAGGGATTAAAAAAAGAAAATAGTAACTGCCAGCTTAAGGGATAGATTAAGACACATTCGTGGAAATCTAGTCACTGCCAAAAGGATAAATATATTTAGGATATACAATAAATAATTCAAATGTTTAAAATAACTGAATGAACGAAGAGTAGACTTGACCAAATTTACATTCTTTGTTCAGGAGTAAGTTCCCAGTGTGCTGAGGGGCTAAGAATATGTTATTCCTCTGATGTCACACAGCAGCACCAGGCCTACTGGACAACCAGCCATTCATTATAACATTGTTCCAAGTACAATCAGACATGCATTTATAAAGAGAATATAAAAATATGTACAATAGTTCATTTTCAATGTGTTTTAAGTTGCTGCAAGACCAATTAAAAGTGTGCAAAAAATTTGTCAAAAAATCAGAAAAAGCCTTCCTTGGTAACAATGCATCAAAAGCCCATCTGAAATAACAAGACCCACTGCCTTGCTCAACACCTACCCCTAACAGATGGAGGACAAAACCATGAAAGGGTTTGCCACATACTCAGCAGTTTCTTATGGCAAGTCTCAGGCTAAAGTAGGATGCCAGTTAAACTAGTCACTTTATATATATAAATATATGTATATATTTATAGAGTAGGAAGAAGTACGGGATGAGTTTACAGAAAGGTGCTAATCAACTCTAAGAGTACGCCATGGCACCCAGCTATTTCCTCACAGACTTAGGCAGACTGCTAACACCCAACCCCTGGGCTGGTCATCCCCCCAAATGCCAGGGAAAAGGCTACAGTGGATTCTGCCTCACCTGTGCTCCAAACTGGAACTCAGCATTCCCTGGGGGGTAGGGTTTCTGGTTCCCATACAGGATCCTGACTGCACAAGAACCCTGTTTCGAAAGTAGTCTTTTCGAACAGGCTGTGGAACCCCTAAAATAAAGTTCACTCAGCTTCTAGAAAGACTTAGTAAAAGATTACAATAAAAGGCTGTTTTTAAAAACAAGTCAAATCACCGTCCAACCCCTCCCCATCCCCCAGCTACCTTTGAAACTACCAAGACAGGCCTGAGACTGGGTCAACAACATCCAGGCTATTTAATCCTCCTACAAGCAACCTCCAGATCATTAATTTATTCAACCCAAGAGCCCTCTGTACCCCTTATCTCACCAGAAGAAACCTCGAGGTATTCTTAGGTGTTCCTTTCAGGTTCAGGGAATTATGAAAGCCAACCATTAGTGCATGGCGTCAACCTCTCTTCTACCAACCACCCAAGTCCAAGGACTAGTAGCAGAAGCACATGGGCGGGGAATCTCCTCTCCACTGCTCAGACCTACCCCTCTGGCAGAAAATCTAACAAGCTACAAAATGCCAGAAAGACGGGAGTAGGAGAGGGAGAAGCCAAGGGTCTCTATAAAATCAGTCCTGAATGTACCCATTTGGCTGCCAAGAGCTTCTTGCTGCCTTGCTAGCAGCTTGCCACCATTCCCTGGCACATTAAAACCACCCACACCAATGCTCAAAACCCAAATCTCCTTGCTAATAAGGTAAGGCCCTGAAAAATGCACATCCAGCCTTCATTTCAAAAAAGAGCTCTGCACTAAATGCAATATGCTATTTTAAGGGGCTTTTTAAATGGATCAATCTCACTACAAAGACCAGTACCAGCATGTCTTGAGTTTTGGTTGCAGGTTTATAATTAGACACAAAATTCACTTTGGACCGGAGTTTTACTTTCAAGCCAGAGGCTAGCATTAATTCCACTTGGAGGAAAAAAGCAAAGTCAACTTAAAAAAAAAAAAAAAGTAAAAGGAGGCTAAAGTAGTTAAGCATAATCATAAATTAAGTCACAAATCAAAGATGACTGGTAGTGTCTTTTAGGCATGAGACTGGCTTAGAAAAGTGACTACTGCTTCTACCACACACAGCGAGGATTGAATTACAGACACACTAAATCATGTCTCTTGCACAGATGGTCTCGAGTAGTTACATAAAACAGGTAATCAGCAGCACAATTGAGAAGAACCCCTAAATACATGCTTGAGAAAGTGGTTTTTTTCCTTCATGAAGAGCTCTACTGCCTGAATAGATCATTAAACGTTACCATGATTCGCCTCCCCCCTCCCGCCAATGAAAATACAACTAAATCTACATGTCCACAAATATGATGAAGCAATCGGTATCTGCTTGTTTTTAGGCAAGGTCTTAGGCTCAGAGATTGGTGCTGGGATCTTGGAAGGAAGAGAAACCCAATGCTGGGCTGTGGGCGTTTAAATGTACACTGGTCTCCCCTCCAAGTGCCTTGTCCCCATTTAGATCTCAGCTTTACAAAGCATTTAACACCACTTTAAGTTAATGGTCTTTTTATTGGAAAAAAAAAAAACTAGCATTTACAACTTGGAATGGACGTAAATGGTAATTTCTTGAACAGCAATGTTGTTGGTTGTGCTGAAGTCCACAGCCACAGCCTACTCTGCTGCCTCCAAGTCATGGTGCAGAAGGTTTTAAAAACAGAGAGTCCAAAGATGCTCCCCTGGTAAAAGTTTCCTATTAAAAATTTGTGTGAAGGGTGACAGCCTGACACCTGTTTCACTCTAGTACAATGCAGATGCTAAACATATGCAGGCATGCCACCAGGGTGTGTCATCGTCACCATGGGTCAGAGCACATGGGGTACAAGAGGACCATCCTACCGGTGGGGCTAGATCTCAATAGTTCATCCATCACCCATTTTTCTGCACATCATCCTGAGGTAAACCAATTTTAAATGTGTTTTCAGTAAACCAGCTATGACAATTTATACTAACAAATTGAACTAGAACCCATTTGAATAGGTTTTGAATTTGTTTTTTTCATTTTTCATTTTTAATACAAATGCCTGACTGTGCTCAATCGTCAAGCTGCATGCATGAAAAACTGGCCAGCCCAAACAGTGTATTAATTGTTAGCAAATGGAACTTTAAGGAGCCCACTAAGTGCTTCCTTATCAATAAGGTAGTACAAGTACTTATATTGTAAAACTGATGTGTATGTAGCTTGATCTTTAGGGGACAGGACCACCAACCAATACATGCAGATTTTGTGTGTGTGTGTGGACAGAAGGTACTTTTGACATTCAGTTTTGCTATATAGAAACAGAATGAATAAATGAACTTTTTTTTTTTTTGTTTTCAAGAGGTAAGTAAAAGATTCAATTTGATTCTTCTAGAGGGGGGAAAAAAGGAGTTGAAAGTAGGTCTTCATTTTGCAGTCATCATCTGTACGAATTCTGAAAAGACAAATAATCATAACTTTTGGTTATCTTCAACAGCAGCTTTAATAAACACAACATCTCTACTCTGTATAAAATAAAATCCATGAATGTCTAGTGAAGCAAGTTAACTTGTTTACAGATCCTAAAGGTAAGATGATTAAAAACTAAGCTAAAGAAATTTACTGTTTTACCTTCATAGTTGACTTGTCCGTCTCCATCAATATCTGCTTCTCTGATCATTTCATCTACTTCTTCATCTGTTAGTTTTTCTCCTAAGTTTGTCATGACGTGACGTAGTTCTGCCGCACTGATGTAACCATTGCCATCCTGCGAACATTCAGTGACTGTTACCGATAGTGGCTGATAGTTGCTTGGTGTGGGCAAGCAGTTTCTGACTTAATCCCTCTCAAATGACTGCCAACTGTGCTTATCACATCAACAATTCTATAATCTCCAGTACCCACCTCCACCTACTTAAAACAGTCTGCTGATGCAAAAAACATAAGGATTTTCAAAAGCTAACAGAAATTGAAAGTAAAATCAAGAAACTTGGCTCAAAATTTTCTATTATTATGTCTACCTTCACCTGATAAGGTTATTACAGTAAGTCAGAATATTTAAAAGATAAGAGGCTCAGGCAGTTAGGTTAAATGTTCTACCTCTAATAGATAGTTACAACTCTTAAAAGTGATAGTAAAAAAAAGCCATACTTAAGTACCATCTGCTATGTAGATGCAGGATTACCTTGTCAAAGACTCGGAATGCCTCACGAATTTCTTCTTCACTATCCGTATCTTTCATTTTTCTAGCCATCATAGTCAAAAATTCTGGGAAGTCAATGGTGCCATTACCTCAAATTAAAAAATAAAGAGCTCACGTAAAACAAGCATTTCATTAATGCTGTTCTGCAGTAATAGTTTCAGAACCACTTTACAGGATGGTAAGCACTTGCTAAGACCAATTGGCAAACTATTTTATCAGATTCAACCATTCGTAGGCCTAAAATGTTCAAATACTTCGTAGAGCAATTAATTTCACAAGATTCATACTACTACTCAATGCTCAGGATAGCATTTAACCATGCAAAGGAAACCGCACATCTGGATTCAAGACCACTGACGGGCTGTACAGTTCAAGAGAAAAGGAGCACACAACACTGCAGGCTGAATCTTTCCACTCTCAGCGGAAGGAAACACTGGTGACTGCCTTTCCCAAGTTAGGGAAATCACTCAGGTCTAACTCTGCCATGGCTAGTGACGTTAGTAATGTTAAGAAGGCCTACAATTGGGCTGCAAGTTATTTATTTTATTTTATTTTTTTTTTAAATGACCGGTAAGGGAATCTTAACCCTTGACTTGGTGTTGTCAGCACCACGCTCAGCCATTGAGCGAACCGGCCATCCCTATATGGGATCCAAACCCGGGGCCTTGGTGTTATCAGCACCGCACTCTCCCGAGTGAGCCACGGGCCGGCCCTGGGCTGCAAGTTAAGAGTGCAAATATATTAGGGGAGAAAAACATTATGCGGGGGAGGGGTGGAGTTGACTTTGTTATGCCAAGGGCCATAGAGTTTTAAAGTCTCTTCCAAGGGTACTTCTCGGTCACATAAGTCACCTATTATTTTCTCCCCAACTCAGTATCTTTATTTCTCATTAAGGGAAAAGCTCAGAAGCATCTTCACAGCTCAGACCATTAACATTTAGGAAAGTGTGTCAAAAGAATCCACTCTACAGCCAGTACTCCAAACTCCTCTAAAACTAAGAGACCGATGAATACCCCTCCAAAGACAAGCCTTCAAAGTAACAGTGTTACTTGAATTAAACAGAAATAAAATAAAATTAGAAGAAAAATATTAGGTTAAGTTTTTCATTTCACCAGTGTCTTTAAAACAAAATTAAGAGGCTGACTGGTTAGCTCAATTGGTTGGCACAGCTTTATAACACCAAGGTTCAGATCCCCATACCAGCCAACCACCAAATAAGTAAATAATTAAGACAAAATAATAACTCAGAGATCCTTTCAAGTCTTTTTGGCCTCCAAAATTTTACAGCATTATTGATATCTGTTCAAGGTAAAGTAAATAATTGGAAATGCTATCTCAACCATGCAGAGAAGATGTCCTTAGGCATCATAATATTTATTCAGTGCAAATACAGGATTCTGTTGCCTGGCACAATTTATTGTCCTTCACTCCATACCACCTGTGGGCCTAATACACTTCTCCTGTCCCCAAGCCAGGTTTCCCAGGGTTTACACAAAACAAGAGGGAGCCACCCCATGTTCCCAGATAGCTGATCATCTTAGCAGTCAAATTAGAGAGAACTATGAACAACCTCTTTTTCCATAATATTAAAGATGAAAACAATCTTTAGAAGTAACTCTAATGGGATGAAAACTTTATCAAAGAGCTTAACCAAAAGCTCTGCTTCTAAATGTTTGTGACCAGACAAGTTGTAATTCTACATCACCTTATGGTATCATATTTTCTTAAACGGCTACTATCACGTTAGTCATCTAGAAAGTAAAGTCTAAATCCAAATTGTCTATTCTTAGCTCATCTTTTAAAAATGTATCACGTTCTATAATGTTATGTAGTGCATATATGATTCACAAAAATACATTGGGGGGGTACCTAAAAAACTGTTTACTGATGGAAGTGAGCATAAAAAATCTATTGCCCACTGTTGTTGAGTCTAGAGGAATGGGTAACCAACTGTTATGGGGGTTACTGCTGGTTCCTTCTGGCTCTGCACTATACACAACTTCTCCTTCTGTCAGGTTCTGTAGACTGACTCCCTGCAGTCATCTGGCAGCCCAAGTTCAAGCCTCACAGCAAACACATTTACAGCTCACACTGTATTCAGCTCTACAGTGCTTTTCAACCACTGCACTTGAGGGTTTCTCCTCTTAGTGTCAATAAACTTTTTAAAAAGCAGGTTCTATGGCTATTTATTTTTACTTCCCCCAGGACTCAGTGCAGATTCACCAGCCAGTTGATAGATGATTTGAGCTGCAGGTCACAGCAAGCAGAAAAGAACAATACAGCGATCTGATCCAGGAAATGTTCTAGACAATGAGCAGGGTGAATGTCAGGCCCATTATCTTCTATTATAATTGTCAAGAGCAGTAAGGCAACCACAGAAAGGATCTTTGCATATTTGCTTTGCTCTGGGGACCTGAAAGATAATCTTGTAACATGTCTGAACTTGAAATACACAACACTGGTGCTCATTCGTGGTTCTGAAGCCCTTACCATCAGCGTCCACTTCGTTGATCATATCCTGCAATTCAGCTTCTGTTGGGTTCTGACCCAGTGACCTCATGACAGTTCCAAGTTCCTTTGTTGTGATGGTGCCATCACCATCCTTATCAAATAGGGAGAAAGCTTCCTTGAATTCTGAAAACAAAAGTTTACCCTTTAGAATGAATGTCTTTACCCAATCCAGACACAATACACACTTCCCCAGGGCTTGCCAAAGCAAGTCGTCCAAGCTGTGCAAGTTATCAGAAACTGCCTGGTCTTTATCTACTAAAATAAAGACCACAACAGTCCTGTGGGACTGGCCTTCACACAGCAGCCCAAAAAGCAAACATTGCTCCTGGTAACTGGTTCCATAAACTACAATATTCTCACATTTTTAAAGAAGGTGAAGTTTGAACACACTTAAATTAGTCCTAAGTCCAATCTGACACAAGAAGATTGGTCCACCTGTTCCTTTAAAGTCCCTTCCTGGTAAATTTCTGCAACCATAGAACCCCTTGTTTCCCAACAACATAGAAAGGTCACATTCCCAGGTAACCAGCATATTCTCTCTACACAACACTGAGAATATTTCAGAAGCATTCCTTGTTTCCTAAAAATAAACCTTCTCAAAACAAGTCTTTCAGAGAATATTAAAAAGCTAAAATCTAAACTAATGTTAACTTCTTTCCCAATTATTACAGTGCTAACACTCAGTTTCACCCATTCCCATTTATTTTAGAACAAAAAGCACAAGCTTTCATGGTGAATTACTAAAAGACCCGAGGCATAAAATTTGTAAACTAAATTTCTGAATAGCAGGCTCAGTGCAAACTCATTATATGCAAAGCTTTGCACACTATGAAGCAGTCAAATAATCCAGAGTGTTAACAAGTGGGCCCTCTTAGTTCCACTTCCTTCCAAATTATCTCCAAAATACTTGCAAGGAGTTATTAACACCTGACATAAAAGTTTCTGCTTATTGTTTTCATTTAAATAAATTCTTGCAAAACTGCTCCATTTGTGGGGGGAGGGGACAGGAATCACTAAAACTGAGTCAGTGCCTAGTTCTGGCCTTCTGGGGACTCCTCAGAATCGCCAACTTACCAGCAATCTGTTCTTCGGTCAGTT
>NW_007726682.1:40346-50192 GCF_000696425.1 Galeopterus variegatus | reverse complement strand
TGGGGCGCGCAGGTGCGGCTAGGAGTCCCCCGGAGAAGTTCCTCCGGCGCCAGGGCGAGGGCGGAACGGCGGCAAAGCCCGACCTGGGGCGGGCCCTGGGCTTGGAAACCGTCCGCCCTTCACCGCCGCCCCACCCCGCCTGTGTGACCCTCCCCCCTCCACCTCTCCACCCGCTCCGCTGGCACTGCCGCGTCCCGCTTGCCCCTCGCCCGTGGGTCCCTAGCGGCCGCTCCCAGTTCAGGGAGCTGCGGAAGGTCCCGGGGCTGGGGGCACCCGAGCGGAGGTGGGGAGAGAGGAATTGACCGCACACCTTCAGCCGCAAGGGAGAGGGCTCTGCAGGGGACGACGTAGTTGTCCTCGCGGAAGAAATTGGTCACATGTTTTGCTTTTCAAAGTTTGGAGCATATCTGAGGCAAACTATGTATGCTCAATTGCTAAATCTGTGTCATGCTCATATGCTCAGCCAGTCTTATTCTAATGTTTTTACGTTCCTACTGAATATTTTTTTTAGGATAACTAAATATTTCTCCACTACTGTTTTGTTCTCTTTTTTTCCTATGGAAAGTACTAATTCTGGTTCCAGTCTTACTAAAATTAACATACCTGTGCACCTTCCATAAGCCTTAAAACGGACTGGCCGGTTTCCTCAGTTGATTACAGCGAAGCCTTATAACGCAAACGTTAAAACCCATGATTTAAATTTTTTGAAATTTTCCTGGTCCTGAAAGGAGTCAGAATCTTTATTCATAAATTCATAGAAACAGAGAAGGAAAAAGATACTTAGAATCCTGTAGATTACAGGTGGAACACACAGCCAATTGCCTCTGCTATGGAACTAGGCTATATTTTAGCCTACAATTTTGACTATATTCCTTTTAAAATAATATTTTCATCTCTAAATTTACTAATGTTTCCCTCTTTTCTGTAAACTAAAGAATAATTCAGTCACTAATTTGAAGCCCAGGACTTGTAAAAAATCTTGACAAAATGCCGCAGTTTGTTTTCTTGCCAAGGCAGGACACAGAATTTGATCTTTTGTTTACAGGGCCGGCCGGGCAACACTTGCAGGTATTGTTTGCTTACTCTTTCAGAGAATATGGCAAAGTGTGATTAACATGCTGTGCTAGAAAGGGCTTTGCTTGGTTATGTTTGTTTCCGGCTTTAGGTCTGCAGGAAGATGTTTTAAATGAATGGTAAATGTTCAGGCACATTACAAATGCCTCAGGACTTCTTGGGATAACTTCAGATGAGATGTCAGGATCTGTAAAGCTGTTCTTAACTCGTGATCCTTCTGGAATGCTGCAGAAAAGGTGAACCTGCTGTTTAAAGAGAGGCTGCAGCAGCAAGCCAGGGGAATGGTGCTACCTTCCCGCCACAGATTAGACAGACGTTCACAAGCCTACCCCCCAACCCCAAATAATAATATTTCTATGTTCATAGGGAGAAACCTGAGTGGGAATACAGCATGCTTATTAAAGGGAGCGTTGGAGATAAGGAAATGGCAGAAAGGAACTAATACTAAGTCAATTTAAAGAATATTCAATAATCCAGTGAGTTACAAGTCTGAGTGGCCAAACTCATTATTAAAACTGCTTTGTTCCTAAGGGAATTGGTATTCTTTCTGTCAGGCTTTTCATATAGTAGTTAGTTAAATGCATTTAAAAACATTGTGTGCATTGTATAAGAAAGGGAAAATAATAGCCTACAAATGGAATGTGTTTAATTATTAAAGATCCGCTTGTTTCTAATAGTCTTCCATTCCCTATAATTATTTTGGTTAAGTTGCTACAATCTATGGTTTCAAAAGTCAGGCATTCTCTAAAATCATATGTTTTTCCTCTGTCGTTTAATCTTATTTCACCCAAGTGAAGTGCTTCAAAACTTTTTCATGACTTTACTTGCTAAAAACTGTACATTTCAGAATCATTTTACTTATACTAAAATTTCTTTTTCTGACTGTTTTTTACAAACTAGATTTATCTTGGCACTTCTTTAATGTATCAAAGCACATCTTAACTTTCAAGCCTATTGGGTTTATAATGAGGTCACAGTTTACAGTTTTATGGACATGCTTTTCACAGTTTGACACACTGAAATATAAGAAGGTCAAATGACTTGCCCAAGATCTCACCATGAGTCAGTGATGGGGCATAAAATAGAGCTTGAGCCTTTGCTCAGGGGCTCTAATATTAGATTATATGTTAGTGAAATCAGTATCTAAAATTTCTAAAGGTACAATGTTAAGGATTTGTTGATTTCATAAAGCAGATTCTTCTATTTAGATAGTTGTTGGATTTTCATTATCAAATACACTACTCTAGGGCCGGCCCGGTGGCGCACTGCTACAGTGTGCCGCATGGGAGCGCAGCAGCGCTACCGCCGACGGTTCGGATCCCACATACAGACCGGTTCCCGCTCACTGGCTGAGCGAAGTGCGGGTGCAGCACCGAGGTTGCGATCCCGTTGCCGGTCCTGGTCCGGTGCGGGCGCGACACTGAGGGTTGCGATCCGTTGCCGGACACGAAAAAAGACAAAAAAAAAATTTAAAAAAAAAATACACTACTTTAAGTGAATAAACTTCCTAATTTATGAAGAGATCAGCCCTCAGGAAAATAAGCCACATTACTGTGATAACATAATTTAGTAAGAACCAAAAAGCCTATGGAATATTTCATGATATTTAGAGGAAATGGTTTTTATGAAATTTTTTAAATAAAATAATGTTAAATGGAAGGAAAGTAAAAGGAATGCAGCCCTAAGTCTGGAATCTCAGGTTTGAATATCATTTCTGTCACTAACCAGATCACTCCATCCCTCTGAATCTGACTGAATACAGATGTAATAATTGTACATATGCACAGGTAAAACGAGGTTTAAGCTTGATCTATACGTGCCTTCCAGTTGTAAAACTCTGTGTCTAAGGTAATAATACAAGATTATAAAATATACATATTTATTTATTTATTTATTTATTTTTTTAAAGATGACCGGGAAGGGTATCTTAACCCTTGGCTTGGTGTTGTCAGCACCACACTCAGCCAGTGAGCCAACCGGCCATCCCTATATAGGATCAGAACCTGTGGCCTTGGTGTTATCAGCACCGCACTCTCCCGAGTGAGCCACAGGCCGGCCCCATAAAATATACATATTTAATATGCATCATACATATGTGTCATATATATTGAAGATGAAAAGGGCAAATGGAGAAATTGGAATAGTTTAAAAATAACATTTACTGAGCATTCACTATGGCCAGGCCCTATCCTAAATGTATTATTTCATTCTCCTACCCATCCTTTGAGGCAGGTATCATTATCATCCTTCTCAGGAAACTAAGGCACTGAACAATTCAGTGACTTGCCTAATTTGAGCTTAAGAACCCAAAAACCTAGTGCTTAAGCATTACACTGTAACTATCTCCTATAATTTAATATAATGTATTTTAAATTTAATTTGAGGGGGGGAGCAGCAAAGATTAAGATGAAAATTTGGTCTGTATAGAGATACATCTCATTCAAGATTTTAAAATTAAAATAAGATCATAGGAATACAGTAATGACCCTATTTCCCACACAAGGAACAGAATGTTTGTGAAAGAAAACCCGAAGCAAAACATTTACTTTGTGATGCTTCCTAGCTGGAGGAAAATTCTCATTTTGCCTCTGAGGCCCAGAGAGGAAAGGAGACTTGCTCACTGCAAACAGCTACTTGATGACTACGTTTTCATCAAAGGAGATGACATCTTGATGGCTCCGTAATCCTAGTCCTGTTCCTTAGACCATGCTGTCTCTCCAAAAGTTGAAGTTTTATTTTTTTATTTTTTATTTATTTATTTTTTTTAAAAGATGACCGGTAAGGGGATCTCAACCCTTGGCTTGGTGTTGTCAGCACCACGCTCAGCCAGTGAGCGAACCGGCCATCCCTATATAGGATCCGAACCCGTGGCCTTGGTGTTATCAGCACCGCACTCTCCCGAGTGAGCCACGGGCCGGCCTCAAAAGTTGAAGTTTTAAATTTGTCTTTTTACAGAATTGTCCCTGAAGCAAAACCTGATTTTAAGACATCAATTAATACAAAACATAAGTATAGTCCTGATTTTTACTAGCATATATTCAGAGAATGTATTTGCATATTTAAACCTACCTCAGAACAAAGCTCCATTTAAATATTATTTATTGTACCCCCCCTTCTAGGCATTATGAACACAGCAGAGCAAGAAATATATATCTTTTCATGTAGTTTACATTCTTTTGAGAAAACGACTGTGTGCATATGTGCTTTTGTGTGTGTGTGCGTGTGTGTGTGTGTGAAAGGAAGAGTGAGGGAGGGAAGGAGAGAGAGATGGCTGGTTTGTTTGATGGTAAATAACCAGCCTAAATTCATTCACAGTATATATACTATAGTCAGTTGTGCCTTGGTGGGTGGATTATCAATTAGAAGATTTTCCTCAAGAAATTTATAATCCCAAACTGACACCCATCTCCTGAGCCGTCTCACAGAGAAAAATACCTTGTCTACCTCTTTACCATTCCTGAATCCCTCTTTCTCTGCCCCATGGTCTAGTGGTAATAGTGTCTATTTAGGGTTGTATGAGTTAAAGTGAGTCATAGCCAGAGTAACTGTCCTGCTGTATGTTCCAGCTTGCGATGGTCATCAGTATATTCAGTTAACGATCTAAAATGCAATATTTCCAAAAAGCACCATTCACCTTGCCTTGTGTGCTTCATTCTTGTTTTTATTTTATTTTTTTGGCAGCTAGCTGGTACAGGGATCTGAACCCTTGACCTTGGTGTTACATGGCTGTGCTCTAGCCAACTGAGCTAACCAGCCTAGTTTTTACAAATGCTTTCCTTTGTAACAGAGGACAAATCTTGCCCTCCATTCACGTGGCTTGTGCTTGTTTTGCTAGTAGCTGTGGTGATGGATTTGCACTCCTCTGTTCCCTCTCTGGCCGGGCCATCCTTATGACCAAGGTCATGAATATGCAACACAGCAAGCTGGGGCAGGAATAGAGAATGAGAATAGAGAAAAATAATTGGCCATTAATAAGACTGGACCCATGACTTGGGCCTCATTAGGTCTATGCTTTAAGCAACTGAGCTCTTAAGTCACAGGCAGCCAGTGGTTATACAGACTTGGGGACTGAGTATGTCAATTCAGATTCTAAAATGCTTTATGGGATAAGATTATAGTTTTGTGCTTTAGTTGTTTATACTATCTTCAAGCTTTTTTTTTTTCTTGAACACAGCTGAATGAGCAATGTATTCTGTAAATCATATTATTTTGGAAATTCTTAAACTCCTGTTTTCCTCATTAATCCAAAAGCCAAGTGCAAAAGTGACTTTAATCAGCATCCAAATGATAAATCAGTAACTTCTCAGCTCTACCATATGTGCTAGAATGGAGAACAAACCGTAGAGCAGGTCTAAGACTCATCCATGCATCAACAGGTGTACAGCTGCTTACAAGTGACTTAACAACCATTCAGTTGAGGGATATGTAGCCACAGTGTAAACTGGAATGGCAGGTTTGGGGTAACTCAGTTTGCCTGTAGAGCAGAGGCAGTGATTGGCACAAATTGATACTTTCACTGAGGTGAAAACTGGAAAATAATGATAAATCAGATAAGTTGATGCTGATTATGGATGATACCAAAGAATTGGCCTCACCAGTTCTAACAGAGTTAACTTCTAGTTTGGTAAATGTGTGGTTTGGTTTTCAATCATAATGAATAGCCTTTGTTCTGCCTTCTAGAGCTGTTTCACCCCATAAAGTAGCCACTATCCACATGTGACTATTTAAATCAAAATTAAAATTAAAAATTGAGTTCCTCAGTTTTGTTAGCCACATTTCAAGTGCTCAGTAAGCCCATATGGCTAGTAGTTACCATATTGGACAGTGGAGAACATTTTCATCACAGTGGAAAGTTCTATTGGACAGCGCCGTTCTAGAGATTTTTAAAAAGTTATGAAACATTCATGTTTGCCTGGATCAGAAATGTTTAGGATATCAGAACTTCAAACTTTCCTAATTATCACAGCTCCAAATGAACTTCCTGCGTCCTGAATTCCTACATCACTTGTCCTTTTCTATCTCATATTATCTTTTCATGTATTTTATATGCTCAACCAAATAGTAGCACAGGCCACCATCTTACACTCTTTGAACTCAGCATAGTACTTAATAAATACAAATAGATTATTTAATTAGTTAGTGCTTAGCTCTATTCACTCCTGGGACTGAGAGGATATTAGAAGTGAATTTTCCAAAATAGAAAAAGGAAAGGAAGAATCCTTTGCTTTAATTTTAATTTACCACCTGAAATCAGTCTTCCATGATTTGTTGGCAAGCCACACCTCCTTGGAAATGTGTTGGACTGTCCCTGCTTTGATCCAAACCTGTACCCTTATATAGCTCTGAGCAAGTGTATACCTGGGCCAATCCATCCTTCTTTGGCAATGCTCTTCACACTTTCACGTAAATGGATCCATTTCCTGCTTCTTGTAATGGAGAAAATATGACCAAAGGGAAGTTGTACTTGAACAGAAAAACTCTCTGTCTAAATCCATTGAAGATGCTTCTTGAGTTTCATTCATTCTAGGTAGAGACTCTGAATCATTGGCTAATAAATCAGCTCTAGGCACCCATCACAACAGAATGATTGAATCACTTGGTCACTAAAAAGGTTTGTCTTCAGATTCAGGAGGGTTTTTAAGTTGTACAACTAAGTATTGGTGTACCGCCCACCCCACCATAATCTCCTCCATAAACCAAAAGGATAGACAGAAATTTTGTCCAATTTCAATATAAAAGGTTACTCAATGCTTTGTTATTCTTATTGTTTTGACAAAGAAAACAGTTATTTCCCAAGAAGAGGACAATATTGGAGAAGAGGACAATATTATTTGCTAGGTTAAATGGCTGCTTCCTTGGCCATTTAGCCATGCATAGTCAGCTATCTCATCTGTAAAACTGGTATAATAATAACATTCCTCAGGGGCTTGGTGTAAGAGTTACATGAGAGAAAAAAATGTTGAATAAGTTTGTAAGGTTCTAGACATATATACAATGTAGTTGTTTATACTATTTACAATATCAGTCTACTAAATATGGCAAGGGGTAGATCAGAAATCAATTCAGAACCAAAGTCAGGGAGTCTGAGTTAGGATGAGGGCTCAGCAGTGGGAAGCTGCAAGCAGGCCTCCCATCACTGGGCGCCCCCAACAGGCTGGTGCCCGGGCAACAAGTCCTGGGCTGCCTCACTCCCTCCACCACTCCCACCAGTGCTGCTGCTGAGTCATCACCATCTTCCAGAGCAGCCCAAGAGATCTGTGACTCAGAACTGATTTATCGTTTCGTGTTTCACTGCTCTAGCTCTTCTCTGCCACACAAAATTTCATAGTTGCACCTGTTTCACGCAAAGTTTGAAACCTAGGAAATGACCTCAAAACTGAATAGTGGCAAAACATATAAACCATGTTTTACATGGTGTGTTACATAGTGCTTCTAACAGAGGCATTTCCAATTTTTAAATCCTAAAGAAAGGTGGAGAACACACGAAAGCTATTCAGTGCTTGGTACCTGTGGGAACTTTGCATTTGGGAGTACTCTGTGGTTTGACCACGCATTTCAACCTGTGTTCTGTTTGGTAATACCACAGGCTTTCACTGAGCCATTCTTACTTTCTAAACCCGTTTTGCTTGTGAGCATTTGCTAGACAGCCAGCCAGGATGGAGTTAGGGTGCTACTAAAGCCATGGAACAAGTTTTTCTTTCTGTGAAACAGCACCATGTTCTAAAAACAAGTCCAGTCATACCTGTTTTAACCACCTGAAGAAAAGAACTGATTTTTTAGAAATCAGCCTAAAAGATTAATAATGAGAAATGAAGGTATAACCATGATTATTCTTTATTAGCACTTTGCAATATTCTAAAAAATACTAAAAAAATTTATGAAAGAATTATAATTGTGTAGGTACATTCTTTTTCATTTCATACCCATCTCAAAAAATAAACTTGTCTGAGCTCTTCTGGGAATAAGGAAGGAAAACACTGTTATCCTGAAGAAGACAGTAAAGAAACTATGATGACGCTTAACAACAGGAAAGTGTCAGCAATTTAAATGAAGGTTAGAGGGCCGGCCCAGTGGCTCACTCGGGAGAGTGCGGTGCTGATGGCACCAAGGCCCCGGGTTCGGATCCCATATAGGGATGGCCGGTTTGCTCACTGGCTGAGCGTGGTGCTGACAACACCAAGTCAAGGGTTAAGATCCCCTTACCGGTCATCTTTTAAAAAAATTAAAAAAATAAATAAATGAAGGTTAGAGATTTTATTTTATTTATTGATTTATTTATTTTAAGATGACCGGGATCTTACCCCTTGACTTGGTGTTGTCAGCACCACGCTCTCTCAGTGAGCTAACCGGCCATCCCTATATAGGGACCGAACCTGTGGCCTTGGTGTTATCAGCACCGCACTCTCCCAAGTGAACCACGGGCCGGCCCGAAGGTTAAAGATTTTAAACAAGCAGTATAGATAAGGCCTAGCACTGAGAACAATTCAGGACAGCCAATCCCTAAATGGAATAACAAAGTCCAAAGTAATGTAGTCTTAAGATTTTCCAGTTGCTTGGAGGCCCTGTGAGTGATAACATTCCTCTGTTCCCATTATTACCATTGCTCTTTGATTAAGATGTTTTCAAAGATCAAAGGAAAGATCAGTCTAGTATGATTCTAAAGCATGCTCTGTCCCTAACTAGTCACTTCTCATGACTTAGTTTTCTTATATAAAATGGAAAGGTTGGTCCAGATGGACTTTCTTTGGTTTCTCTCCAATTTAGAATTTCATAATTCTAAACATTTTGTTTGTGATTTTGTGAGGAACTTGTGCAGAATTCCCTAGTGTTAAATAAAGATTACAGGAGGTCTTTGTTTTGGACTAAGTTCCTGCATTAGGTCTCAAAACACCAAACTAAAATTCAAAATGAAGTCACCCCTACAAAGTTCCATGTCACTTAGGCGATGATGTGACCTTCTGAGAAGTCAGGAGAAAGAGAACAGCCAATTTCCCTAACAGGCCGGTTTAAATCTTCAATAGGTATGATAATGAAGTTCCCTCTGCTTTAATCCTTACACAAAAGAGATAGCCTGAAGTAACCTGATGTTTTCTATGTTCTGTCTTCCTGTCTGCACCTTACAAGGAAAGTAACTTTGAAATGACCAATCTGCTTTTTGTTTGCTTTCTTTAGCCTTTTTCTGTCTATAAAACAACCTCCTCTGCTTGGCTCACTCGAACACTTATTCTATTTTGTGGAATAACGTGTTGCCCAATTCTAGAATTGCAATAAAGCAAATTGAGATCTTCAACTAAATTTGTCGTAATTTTGTTCTTTGACACTAATAACAGGAGACTATTGGAGATGTGGATATATACAGAACTGAGGTCATAGTGGACTTGACTCAAGAGTTACATATTTTTATAAATGTTAAAAATTAAGATTATAGAATTCTACTTTGTTGAATGATACTTGTATAAAATACTTAGAACAGACTAGTTCATGCCTACTCAAATTGGTCGATCCTGACATTTATTCCCCAAAATTACAAAAAAAAAAGAAAAAAAAATTCAAAAGCTGGGTAGAGGACATTATCTCTTTACAAAGACCAGAAAAGCAACAATATATGGGGAAAGAGCAATTTTGTTAGAGTGAGTCTGACTTTTTAAAAATTATTTTCTTCTAAGGCCGGCCCGTGGCTCACTCGGTAGAGTACGGTGCTGATAACACCAAGGCCGCGGGTTCGGATCCTATATAGGGATGGCCGGTTTGCTCACTAGCCGAGCGTGGGGC
>NW_007726682.1:27629-40083 GCF_000696425.1 Galeopterus variegatus | reverse complement strand
AAAAAAAAAAAAAAAAAATTATTTTCTTCTAAATCTTTGTATTCTTCAAAGAATGTAATAAAATACATACAAAAGACAGCTTGGAGATTAGCCCTGATATTTAAGAGGATTTATTAATGTTCCATAATGATGATATTTCCTTAATTTAAAAATAAAAAGCGCCATGCTGGCCAGCTGCCAAAACAAAACTTTAAAAAGTAGAGACAACTCAAATGGAAAAAAAAAAGTGTTGAAAAAGAAACTACCTTCTACATTGTAGACTCAATAAATATTGGTTGGTTTTCTTGGGACTCAACAGACCCTTTCAAATCTGGATTCTACCACTGTCTCAATGTTGTTCATTCATTCCTTCAGTAAACCGTTATGAACTCCTAAGAGGTAAAAGGACACAAAGAATATAAGGGTGAATTGGATAGGCCCTGTTTTTAAGGAGCTCACAATTTAGGGAGCTAGCTTGCTGACCACCAAAAAGCAACAGGTTTCACATGTACTAGGCTTAAAGTAAGCTCCAAGGAATATTTTGTGGCACACTGATTCACATTCAGATAAACTTGCGACAGGCTTTATAGTAAACCTAACTGCTTTGTAAATGGGGACCCTCCCTCCAGAAGTATGGTGGAAGATTGAATGTGACAATTAATGTAAATATGACTTGAAAAGTCTAAAGCAGTGTAAACAGAATATAATGAGGCAATCAAGTTATGGTTCAACTTCTTCACATTGAAAGCAAAGATTAGAGCTGGAAGGAATCTGGAAATCATCTAATCCAGTCCTCTCATTCTACAAACTAGAAAACTGAGGTCTGGAGAATAAAGAATTCCCAATTTTTTTTTTTTCTTTGTGGCTGGTCGGTACAGGGATCAATCCGAATTCCCAATTTGTTAGCAGCACAGTCAGATCTTTTTCTCACATGATGATCTGGATTGATACGAAGAAGTCACAGTACACATTTTCATAAATTACAAAAGAAATATGATGATCTGTTTCTTTGGGCAGGTATTTTTATGGTGAAATGCTCATTTGGAAGTTCCAAAATATTTGCTCATTTGGCAAACATCCTTGGGGATGACTACTAACCACCTACAGAAAGAAAACCACAGTTTTTCTTCTTTTTGAACAAGACCAGGTACAAGTTTAAGAAGTAGCAGTAAACAGCAATTGGCAATATAGTCTTAAATCAAAGAACGACCTGTACATTGTATAGTGCAGAAAACCGCTACTGGTTGTAAAACCTCAGGCAAGACCATTAATAACACAGAATATAGAATAGTTCAATCAAAAAAAAAAAAAAAATCGTTAGGGGGCCCGCCTGGTGGCGCACTAGATAGTGCGCCGCTTGGGAAGCGCAGCGGCGCTCCCGCCCGGAGGGAACCAGAGGCTCCCGGAAGGCCGCTGCCCATGAACCCACCGGGAACCCGGCCGCTGCGGGCTCTTGGGCCAGCTCCTTGGCCGCATCCCCTCCGGTCCTTCCTGCTCCGACCGAGCAAAGCCCCAGCCCAGCGACCCCTCCCGCTGCAGGCGATAAGGAAACCACAGGAGGGAAGTGGAAATGGGCCCCTCTGGAAACCAAAATGCCCACGAGGGCGTTTCCCGGGCGGCTGGGCCCGGCGCTCTTCAAGGCGGTGACAGCTCGAGCCAGCGTTTATGGACGAAGGGAGGTTTGTTTCCCCGGCGGAACTGTTTTCACATAACGCGCCGCCCGATCGGTGAAGAGCGTCGCCTCACTAAGCGACGGGACAGGCGAGGGTGGCTCCAGATCGGAGGGCCCCGGGCCACGGCGCACGACTTTAGCATTGTCTTTAAGTCAACCACGGGTCTCTAGGGGGAAAACCCGCTCGTCAAGTGGAGAACAAGAGAGGGCCCCGCGCTCAAGCCCGCCGCGTGCTGGCGAGCGCGGGCACTATATGCCCCAGCGGAGGAGCACAGCAGTATCGGCGCGAGCACAGCAGTATCGGCGCGAACACCCCAAACGCACTCTGTCGCCGGTTGCTTCGTTGGCGCTGCTGAGGCTTCTTTCCTCGTTCAGTTTGACAAGGACGCTCTGATAGGCCAGAGCGGCCCTGCAGTGGTTGGCCGGAAAGAGTCGAGCCGCCTGATTGGCCGCTCCGCACCTGCAATGCGTCAAGCCGCGGCGGGCGTGGAGGGCTCCGCGTCAATGGTCGTGGCTGGCGGGGCAGGCCGCGGCCGGGGGGAGGGAGCGGCTCCGCCTATGGCCGCCATTTTTAGTAGTGGCATCGGGGACGGCGTCGGACGCGACGGGCTCTTTGGCCAGGAGAGAAAAGCTTTCTAACACTAGTTTTTCAGGCGTTTCCTTTTCCTCTTCATTTTAGGGTGGGTCGTTTAGTTTTTGCTGAGGTCCCGGGGATGTGGTGAGGACGTGGGGCTCGGAGCTCAGGGCAGGGTGGCCACCTAGGAAGGAGGGGGTCTGAGGAGGGTTTTAGCTTTAACAACACCACTTGCTTTGCGTTCTCTCGCCGCGCGCAGGAGGGATGCGATTTGATTCAGTTGCCACAAGCCAAAGAGATGTGCTGCCTGGGCACCTTGCTCGCGCCGGAGAGCCGTTCTGGAAGGCTCTCCCGAATACGTCACGACCCCTGCTCACGCCCTGCGCCGTCCAGCCCGCACGGATGCGGTTTTGTTTTTCAGAACTAAGTGGCACAGCCGTGTGGAAACTCTTTCTCGGCTGCAGAGGCAGTGCCCTGCAGGGGCACAACTGAGCTTGCCTAGTGAACGTGCCACGAGATGTGGCTTTACAGTGTTTTGATCATATCGGCTTATTTGCCTTCTTAGGCAAATGTGCTATTTGTACGTGCATCCGGTTTTTATTTGTCTCTGATGTCTACCCCCCACAGAAACAGAGAAAGAAAACCCTCCTCTTATATGGGTGAAAGAATTAAACAATATATTCCCTGGGTGAGTTAGAGATGGAGGAGATAGAGAAGGTCGTGGTGGCCTTAATTTAGTAGGTGGTGATATCTTTGTTGGTTTTATTTGAGCTGCGTACGTGTAAATCCCGCGGATCGTAGATATCCAAAGGTGAATTGTGGCGCTGCCTTGGTGTGGTGGGTGTTGCCATGCAAGAGAGGTAGTTGGTGAATTGTGGGGCCGGTAAACCTGGCAAGGCGAGCCCCCTCCGGTGCATGAAGCCTTGGTAGTACTAGGCCACCCCTGGTTTGTGTATACTGGCTTTCACCGTTCTGTCCCCGTCCAAGATTCCTGGATTGGCACATAGAGGCTTGTCAATTTCAGGACTGACGAATACAGACACGCTCACTATGTGTAGATTTTCTGATTAGATGCCTCATCTGGGAGCATAGTTTTTGTACCCTTTGCCATACATTTTGATTTGTAAGTTATTGCTGCTCTTACCTAATCTTACCAGTTTTGAACATTTAATTATTAGCTTTTATGCCTTTTCCCATAGGTAAACCATCACTTTCTGCCTAAAACTAACATTCCATTTTATTGTGTATCAGTATAATGTCAGAGCACTGAGTTCATTGACATTGCAAAAGAAAGAAACTTGCAGCTTTGCATAATCTCCATATAGCCACTCGTGCCTTTGTAAATGACACAGTATTTCAGTGTTCCTTGGTAGCTACAGTGCTAGGAGTCGGCCACTTGGCTTGCTGCGGGAGGCAGAGCAAAGGACTAAATCTTACAGAGTCTTGGTTTCTTCTGTGATTGAAGAGACTCAAATCTATCTCAGACAGTTCTTGTGAGGTTTGCATGATATGCAAACGTGCCAGCACTGCGTAAATTGTAAAAGTATTGACATTGACATAATGATATACAGTTACTAATCCATATTGTCAGACATTGTGAAAGGAAGATTTTCCTTCAAGATTTTCTACTTAGTGGGAAGAACAGATGGACAAACTCAGATCCAAGTAAACCTTAAATAGCATAGTTTTTTTTCAATGTAGATGGTATAAATATAGCCTTATTAGTATACAGTGCCATATTTGAGGGGCTCTTAGGGTGACCAGCTCATCACAATTTATTTTGGACTTTCCCATTTTTAGCATTGAATGTGTCCTGGAAAGCCCCTCTGTCCCGGGCAAACCAGGACAATTGGTCACCCTTGGGCTATTCTCAATGCCAAGAGATGGGAGGATGAACAGAATGAGAAATGAAGACTTCTATATAGAGATGATTTGGGTTCCCTGCATCTGGAAGCAAATAGGCACAAGAAAATGGATGTCCTTGTGTAAGATAAGCATGGGCTGACACCTGAAACTCAGCAGGTCCAAAGTCAGACTGATTACTTTATCCATCTTTACTGTACTTCCTTTTCTCAGTCCCTGCACATGGTTGGTTTTGGTTTTTAATATATAAAAAATGTTCTGTTTGATTGTAAACTTTGTCTCTGGTAAAGGCTATATCAAATTTTTATTCACTTTAGAGTGCAGAAGTTCTTTTTTATGCCATGGATCCGTTTGCCAGTCTGACAAAGCCTAATGCTGCTATGGTTTCTTGCCCATATTCATAATTGAAGGCATGTTACATTTCATTTAGAGGTTAGTGAAAATGAAGATGTTCTATTTTTCTCTCCAAGTTCATGGACCTCCTGAATTCTCTCCATGGAGTCCATGTTGATAACCCCTGCCCTCTCTCCATTCCTGTTACAGTTCTCTTTCCGCCTTCCTTTCACATTCTTTCAGCTTTACATTCCTCACTGCCACCCATGTAGTTCAAGACACTGTCACTGTTTTCCTGACACCATCACAAAAGTCTTTCTTGGTCTCTTAGTCCATTCCTGCTGCAATAACAAAATGCCACATACCAGGTGTTGGGAAAATATAAGGAAAACAGTCATGGCCCCTCAGACGTTCGGAGTCTTGTCGAGCATCTGAGGTGAATGTGCGTGTGCGCACGGGTGTTCCTTGTTATTGTCTAATGTGATTGTGCATGTGCATCCAAGTTTTCTTTTTTTTTTAATTATGTACTTGAGTAAAAAGGACTAACAGCGCATACGTGTGTAGCTTCTAGAGGACGCTCCAGGAAGCCATGTTAGGTAGACTGCTCCTAGCTCTGAATAAAGCCTATTATTTCTTCACCCACGGCTTCAGGATCTTTTCAAATCACCTTGCTCGTAGACCTGCGTATGAAGGGTTTGTGACCCAGTCTGGACAACGGGCTTGAGGGGTCTGTGAGACCTAGCCCTAGCTCTGCACTGGGTAATTTATTTATTTATTTATTTATTTATTTATTTATTTATGACCGGTAAGGGGATCTCAACCCTTGGCTTGGTGTTGTCAGCACCACGCTCAGCCAGCGAGCGAACTGGCCATCCCTATATGGGATCCGAACCCGGGACCTTGGTGTTATCAGCACCGCACTCTCCCGAGTGAGCCACGGGCCGGCCCTACACTGGGTAATTTATAAACAACAGAAATTTATTCTCACAGTTCTGGAGGCTGGGAAGTCTAAGATCAAGGTGCTAGCAGATTCAGTGTCTGGTAAAGCCTTGCTCTCTGCTCCCAAGATGGTGCCTTCTTGCTGCATCCTCACATGGCAGAGGGGCAAAAGGGGATGAACACTTAGGCTTCTTTTTTTCACATGGCAGAAGAGGTGGAAGGACCAGGCAGCTCTCTGAAGCCTCTTTTATAAAGGCATCAATCCCATTCATGAGGCTGGAGCCCTACTTACTTGATCACTTCCCAAAGGTCCCGCCTCTTAACTCCATCACCTTGGGGTTTAAGTTCCAACATATGAATTTTGGAGGAACACATACATTCAAACCATAGCAGTCTCCCTCCCCTAGTTCCATCATATGCCCAGCTGATGAATAATTTTTAAAAAAATACACATCTGACTGTATAATTTTACTGCTCAAAAACTTCAGTACCTTCCCATGGCCTCTGGGATTAAGTCCAGATTCCTTTAGGAGTTCCTTCAGGGACCTCCATAATCTGGTCTCTTCTGTTCTAATAACCTACTACCCTTTGCAACTCCTGAATTTCAGCCATATTAATTGTTCTTCAATCTTTCCAATTTCCCCCCTCCATCCTTGTTCATGGTTTTTTGTTTTTGTTTTTTTTTCTGATGGCTGTTGGTTTGGGGATCCAAACCCTTGACCTTGGTGTTATCAGCAGCATGCTCTCCCAGGTGAGCCACCGGCCAGCTATCCTTTATTTGTGTTGCTGCCTTGGCCTAGATATCTGATTTCTATCATCTGCCCAAAAAGTTCTAATATCCTTAAATGGGCTCACTTCAAATGTGAGGTCAGCTAAAATAAACTCTACCTCCACTGGGTTCCCTTAGCACTTTATTTCCCTCTCTTCTATTACCACATTCTACTTTTATTATGGGTATGGTTATGTAATTACTCATTCAAGAAATATTTGTCAAGTACCTGTTGTGAGTGTGGCCTCTATACTAGGGGCCATGGGGATGTAAAATGAAACAAATTTGGATGGTGGTTTTTAAATGACTTATATTTTAGGTTGGGAGATGTGAACCTAAGTAACAATTTTTTTTTTTCCTTTTTGTCTTTTTTCGTGACTGGCAACAGATCGCAACCCTCAGTGTCGCGCCCGTACCGGACCGGGACCGGCAACGGGATCGCAACCCTTGGTGTTGCGCCCGCACCTCGCTCAGCCAGTGAGCGGCCGGTCTGTATGTGGGATCCGAACCCTCAGCGGGAGCGCCACCGCGCTCCCAAGCGGCGCACTGTAGCAGTGCACCACTGGGCCGGCCCCTAAGTAACAATTTTTCTTAGGTAGGAAAAAAATAACAAGCATTTCAGGAGTCCAGAGGAAGAGTTCAGTCTGCTGGAGAGATCACTCAAAGCATTGTGGAAGAGGTGACACTTGAGCTAGCTTTGGAAGATCAGTAACCTATATGGAAGTAGATAGGGAAGGCATTCCACGCAGAGGGAACACTGGGAACATAGGCAAAGAGGCTGAAAAGAGCAGAGTGTGTCGGGAAGGGGAAGAAATTTAGTCTATTATTAAGGAGCGCCATGAAAGACTAGGCTGGTGTCAGGTTTGTTAAGGCTAAATAGTGAATGGCCACACATTCCAGGCATGAAGACGATTATCTTTGTATGCACAGAATTTATTGAAGAGTTTTGAGAAGAGACTGACAAAATCAAAGGTAATTTAAGAATAATTATGTGGTAGCAAAGTGCAAGGTGAATTTTACAGAGAGAAACTGGACAGGGAGACTAGTGAAGGCAATAACAAGAATAATTGCAAATATTTATTGAACACTTACAGTGTGCCATGCAGTATCTTTGCTTACAGTATCTCATTTATTGCCCACAAAAATCCTATTTGCTCCTTTTCACAAATAAGGAAATTTAGGCTTAGAGAAGGTAAATAACTTGTCCGGGTTCACCCATGGTGACAGAGCTGGAAGTTGAGCCTGTTTTACTGGTCCATGAATTAGCTATAATCCGAAGGTGTTAGCAGTGGGATTAGAGGAGAAGATGCAGGAAATTATATTTTTTATAAGTGATAGTATTTTTGTACTCTATGTTTGAGGTGAAGAATAAAAGAACAATAAACATCACCATAGCTGAACTAAATTCCTGGGCTTTTTTCTTCAATACTGGTCACATCACATATCTCCTAGATACTTTTCTATAGTAAAGAAACAAGACCCCAGTAAGCAAAATATGTTGGTACAGATATGCCTCACTTTAAGAAGACTCATAGTACCAAAATGGGGAAAGTGTATAGATACCATTTAGGCTTGGCCTTTTGCTGGGACTTCTCAGACACGTCACAGAGGGAAATGGAAACAGCATTGGCTTGGAGGTGTACCTTTATGCTTCCAGTTATTCCCATTGGGGATATTTCCCAAACATGTACTGGAATTTTTCAAGGCATTTGCCTCTGGGTGAAAGACCTTCTTAGGCTAGTACCTGTTTAAAGATGTGTAACAGTTTCAGGACACTGGAGGAGAGATTTTCCTATCTTCTGGTCAAGTTAGCAACTCCCCCATCCCCAACACCACTTAAAAAAAAAAGAAAAGAAAAAGAATCGCAATAAGGAGGAAAAGTTAGTGAGTGTGCCCTTCAGGAACCACTGGATTGCTTTGCATTCCCCTTGGTGCTGTCTTCCCAGTAGCTGAGGACTAAAAAGAAGAGCAGGGAAGGCAAAGTCCATTTATTCCAATCCCTTCTATTATTCCACTCCCTACCCTTTACACTTCCAGTCTTCTGATTGTAGCTGGAAAAATTAAGCCGTGTATACGTCAAAAAATCCTTCAAACCTAAGAAAGGCTTTTCACCCAGAGACTATCACCTTCAAAAGTTCTAGTACACATTTTATAATACAGTGAATAGCGTTTCCCCTTTGGTAATATTCTTACATCATTTTGTGTATGTCTTATTCTGATTAGACTGTAAGTTCCTTAAAAACAGAAATTGCCTTAAAAAAAGTCGTCCCAATACCAGCACCATTGTCCTGTATATGGTATCCACTCAATCTTGATTTGCCATTTTTCTCCTCTTTTCACTGATTTATCTTTCCTACGCAACACTTATCTCTGATGATAGCATTAAAGAGTTCGGTGGTACTCTAGAAAAATATATTCATTTAGATTCATTCAACAATGTTTATTGAATCCATTCTATGTGCCACGTCCTTAGAATGTGAGTGCCGATTGCTTTCTCCTGGGGTCAGAGTTCTCTGGAATTTTTTGGGTCATCAACATCTTTGAAAATTTGATTAAAGCCATAGAAATCTTCTCCCAGAAAAATATATATATTAAAGTAATTTTACAACCCCTGTCACAGAGCCTAGACTTTCAGACTACATTAAAACGAAAACAAAAAGCATTGTAAAAAATCCAAAAGACTTTCTTCAGTGTGATGTGTTTAGTGTTTACTACTGTAGATCACATATGATCTATCTATATAGATAACCATGTAGGTATTCATATGTAGTTGATCAATCATATAGCACTAAAGGAACTATTTCAGGAACTGAACTGTTTTCTTTTTTTAATCGTAAGTCCCTAAAGCAAAAATGACCACCTTTCTGCTACTAGAATTTAGAAGTCAAAATACATTATAGCATCAGTTTTTCATTAAGGTTAGAGTTCTAATCCGTTACTGATAAAAGCATTTCTCAAATTATAATATACCCTATTGATAAACCTAGTCTTCGAAGTTTTTAAGATCTAGTCTCTCTTTTGTTTTATATTTTGTTCTACCTGAAACATAGGTAATTAAATTCAGTGAAGAACTGAAGTACATAAGTGAGATTTTTCTTTTTTTTTATTTTTTTATTTTTATTTTTTTGTCTTTTTTCGTGTCCGGCAACGGATCGCAACCCTCAGTGTCGCGCCTGTACTGGACCAGGACCAGCAACGGGATCGCAACCCTCGGTGTTGCTCCCACACCTCGCTCAGCCAGTGAGCGGGAACCGGTCTGTATGTGGGATCCGAACCCTCGGCGGTAGCGCTGCTGCACTCCCAAGCAGTGCACTGTTGCAGTGCGCCACCGGGCCAGCCCCATAAGTGAGATTTTTCACAAAATATTTTCCCATGAGATTTAGTACAATGTTTCAATCAATATTTATTTATTATTTTGAAAAAAATATTTATTTTCATTGAAGAGAATGAGTAGTGATTGCATGACTTGAGTTATTTTCAGAATAGTTCACCGGTAGGTTTTTTTTTTTTTTTTTTTTTTTTTTTTTTTAAAAGATGACCGGTAAGGGGATCTCAACCCTTGGCTTGGTGTTGTCAGCACCACGCTCTCCCAATTGAGCTAACCGGCCATCCCTATATAAGGATCCAAACCCGTGGCCTTGGTGTTATCAGCATCACACTCTCCTGAGTGAGCCACGGGCTGGCCCTACCAGTCGGTTTTTAAAATACTCCTTCCCTTGTGCTGCTGTTCCTGATTTACATCAGCATTTCCTAAAATTTATTACAGAAAGACTGATGAAGAGGAACCCTGTCATCTGGAAACTGAAGCTATGTGTATGAGATCTATGCATTTGTGTAAAATGTGTATGTTAAAGGGCATGGAGAGGGAACAAAAGCTACCATTTGAGAATTTCTTCTGCATGTGAGTAATTAACAATGGGATAAGTGGGCACCAAAGAATATTTACAAATGTCCACAACTCCTTGCCTCTACCTGGAAACTTGTTGCAGTTTTTATTACTTAAGTAAGACAGAGCTATTGAGATTCCCCAAAAGGATGAGGCTCCAAGTGGCTTTTAGGAATCCAGTATGACAGATTTCTTTGTGGCTAGATGAAGTCTATTTTAAACGGTAAAACGATCTGATTACAGCATGAAGAATTTCTCTTCTACCCACGAAAAAGATCTATAGGTAATGTGAACAGCGGTATCATCAGTGAACATCACTGTGGTTCTTACATGTGTAAGGCACTCTGGGAGGTACCAAGCTTACAAAGAATTACACATAATTCTGCACTATAAGAGCTCGGGACTAGACTGTAATCCGCATGAAGGCAGAGACTGTGTTTTTATTTATGTTGTTTTTTGTTACATTTATATTTGCTTGCATCCTCAATACTTACAACAATGTCTGGCATGTAATAGTTGCTAAGCAAATACATGTTGAACATCTGAATCAATTAAAATAGTTGGAGAGAGAAAACGTTAAATGAAAGAAGGAAAGCTTCTGTCCTATAAAGTAGCTTTTATTTTTATTAATTTTTTACTTTTTGTGTGGAGTGGCTGGTAGGCGTGGGGATCTGAACCCTTGACTTTGGTGTAATAACATTGTGCTCTAACCAACTGAGCTAACTGGTCAGCTCTGTAATGTAGCTTTTAAATGTGAAAAACAGAATGTTTGTATATGTGCATACTCAAAGTACAGTTTCTACAGAATGCATATTGCTTTCGCACTATGGTAAAGTCGAACCATTGTAAGTGGGGGATATTCTGTATATATGGTAAGTGTAACTTATTAAGCATAATATTAAAATAAGCCTCAGTGAACACACCACCTATTCCAATAACTAGAAAATTACCAATACTGTGGAAAATACTTGTATACTTCCTAATGTCATCCTCCTGCCTCCCCTGACCCATTCTCAACTAAAGAATATTTATTTATTTTTTATTTTTTGGCAGCTGGCTGGTACATGAACCCTTGACCTTGGTGTTATAACACTGCACTCTAACCAACTGAGCTAACCAGCCAGTCCTTTTAACTTTGAGATGTGTAAATTAGAAATAAGGATTTACAGAAGACAGACTTATGTAATTTTAAAAGATTTATACATTGACTGAACGATTGAAGAATAAACATATTTTTTAATAATCATGTGGAAGATCATTTATTAAAGGTCCTTTGAACATCATCATCAAAAAATATTAAGCAAGGCTACATCTATGTGCTAAATCCTGGGAATATCAAACAATTTACCTATGCACATAGATGAGGTACAAGCTAAAATTCATTTTCAAGTGTTTTGTTTTGTTCATTCCTTTGCTGGTATAAAATGATTTTTGAAATGCTATTATTATTATTATTATTTTTTTGGCAATTTGCTTTAAGTTGCTGTTTTGTTTTTTTTTTTGGCTGGCCAGTATGGGGATCTGAACCCTTGACCTTGGTGTTGTAACACTCACTGCACCCTAACCAACTGAGGTAACCAGCGAGCCCTTAAATTGCTTTTCTATTTGACATATATAATGATTTCTATTTCATAGTTTTGAAACTGTCTTTAATTATTTTGCGTATGTTTTTACATAGATTCAGCATGAAACTCATTTAGGTATGTTTCTACATAGATTCTGTGAATTGTCTGTGAAGAGACTTTAAGTTATAACACTGGCTATAGGTGAAGATTTACTAAAGCACAACAAAAAAGAAAAATTAAGTAAGAATGGTATTATAGCAATATTCATCCTATCAAATAAGAATGCTTAGACCAAAGTTTACTGGGTGCATCCTTTTATACAATACACAGTGTAGTATATTGTGTTTATTATCTTAACCTCATAAATTCCAAAGAAAAATATTGTAAGTGAACAGGGCTCCACTCCAGTTAAATTTTGCCCTTCCTATTAATCTTTCTACATCTGGTTTTGATTGTAGTTTTTTTTTTTTTTTTTATCCTTTTTTTCGAGACCGGCCGCACTGCGCTCAGACAGTGAGCGCTTTGAGTGCACTGGTCATCCCTATATAGGATCCGAACCCGCGTCAGGAACGCTGCTGCGCTCCCAGCGCCACACTCTCCTGAGTGCGCCACGGGCTCGGCCCTTGATTGTAGTTCTATAGGCAACCATCAAACAAGTTGTCTTTCAGATTTTTTCTTTAATTTTGTGTTTTAACATAATTTCAGATTTACAGAAAAGTTACAAGAATAGTACAGAGAATTCATATGTACCCTTCTGTATTTCCCAAATATTAACTTTTACCACATTGGCACACATTCTCTCTCTCTCTCTCTCTCTCTCTCTCTCTCTCTCTCTCTCTCTCACACACACACACACACACACACACACACACAC
>NW_007726682.1:15180-26629 GCF_000696425.1 Galeopterus variegatus | reverse complement strand
ACACACTCTCTCTCTCTCTCTCTCTCTCTCTCTCTCTCTCTCTCTCTCTCTCTCTCTCTCTCTCGGCAGACACGATGCCCCTTTGTCCCTATGCATTTCAGTGTATGATTCCAGAAATAAGGTCATTCTGTTACATAACGTGACAATCATCAAAATTAGGAAATGCATACAGCACCACTGTCTTATGTTGTCTAATCTATAGTCCTCACTTGAATTTTACCTATTGTCCCAGTAATGTTCTACATAGCAAAATAAAATCTCGGATCATGCATTGCATTTAGATGTCATGTCTCTAGTCTCATTTACTCTGGAATCATTTCTCAGTCTTTCTTTGTTTTTCACAACTTTGACTAATTTACTGATTTTTTAACCAATCAATATGTTGAGAATTTTTAAGCAAGTGAGTATATTTCAAGTAACTGAATTAATCACTGTCAAAATGCACAGGAAAATGTTTAGGTGCTAATTATGTTATATTCATTAAAAAATCATGCCCAAGGAAATGGTAGAGCAAAGGGTGAGAAAAAAAAAATTTAGAATTCTACACCTTTTTCCCCATATTAACCCAATCCAATCTCTTTTTTATAGATGAGAAAATAGGAGAAAATAGACCAAGACAGGATAGATAATTGTCCTCCAGCTCTCCTTTTCCTGGATCTCTGTACTTTTCTCTATAGCATAATGCTCAGTGGATAAAAATCGTTATAAAACTCTAACAGTAGTACCTTGGTTTATTTTTATTAATTCCATTCATGGTGTTTGATTTGCCCATAAGAATTCTGCCTAGGAGTGGTTTCTGTCTATTATATATTTATCATATATAATAGTTGATTCTTGATCTATGTTATGTTTTATAATCTCATGCTTGTCATATATAGAAGTTAAGTGTATCTTAGGATCATCTACATAGTATTTAGATAGCAGTGTGACAATTTTTCCAGGACACAAGTGTAATGTGACCTTGTTATTTACATGATGGAAGACAAGGTGGGCCCCCGGCTATGTCCTGAAGGAGAGGAAACTTTTAACTGGGTACTGCTCTGAGCTCTCCTCCAAAGTATCCCTGACAGCACAGGGGACTAAAGGGGTTTACTGCTGCAGGCCTGTGGGGGTAGCCTGATCTAGCCTACACAAAGCTATACATTTCTTTGAAATTTTATGTATTTATTTCATGTTTAAAATTTACACACATTTTATGTTCCTTCTAATTAAAAATATGTTGCCTCCTAAAAATCATCTAAGGAAATGGTATTTATTTATCCTGAGGCTTCAAGTACCCCTGTACCTCATCACACCCTAGGTTGAGAAGCAAACAATCTAATTTATGAAGACAGTTGGAGTTCTGGAATTCCATGCTTGGAGTCCAGACAGAACAAGTGTGGTGACTCATGAGTGAGTGACGAGTAAAAGGCAGTCAGTGGGAAAGTGCAGGAAAGTGGAGCAGAGCAGTCATTTGGACTTGGATACCACCAAGAGCATATTGTGAACAACAGAACTGATGCAGATTGAGAGGAAGGAGACCAGATTCTGCCTTTTCTCTGCCACTCCCTTTGCCATGTGACCTTGGACAAAACACTGAAATCTGGATTCTGGTTTTCTCATGTGGAGAAAGGCAGGACTAAAGTAGGTGGTCTTGAGGTTCCTTCTGACTATAATATTTTGCAATTCAGTGTGAATTAATAGGATGCATTAGCTGGGTAGTAGTTCCTATATTTCATAATTTATGAATTTAGTCTGATAGATGCCCCTAACATTATTACTAGCCACATGCCGCTGATAATATGCAGTATCTTTTTCAAGGCAATAAATGTAGTTACACTTTAAAATATCACTATGAAATCTAGGCCTGCCATCTTATGGATCTTAAATGGTACTACCAAAACACAGGGTAGTGTATCTGTTAGTGTCAGGAGATAATTTTTACACAAATCAAGAGAATACCTGCTTGTGTATATGTACCTTGTTTCTAAAGGAGTTTATACAGTATTATGAAATTTATTTTCTTTCATAATTCTTAATTTTAAATCCCTAGAAAAGAATCAAGTAAATCTAAGAACTTCTCCACCTCTAATTTTATTAATCCCAATGATTATTTTTAGGCTACATTTCATTTTCTAAGTGGCTATAGGTAGTTCCTTTGCTTTTGCAGTGTTTGGAATGAGAGAGTGGTTCTTTGAAGTAATTGCATGTAAGTGCTGGCATGCATATTTTATGAAAGCTGTGATTAGTTACTCATTCATGACTGTGAAATCTAACAGTCTTCCCTTTTTCTTTTTATATAGTTGAAAAATAATGAGATTAGATGGTTTTCTGCTGTAGCTGAGATGAGTGTTTGTGGAATTCACTCCTTCCGTCCCCTGCTGATACATCTTAGTATTTTATCTTCTGTCGTGTAGAGGATGCAAAAGCAGAACTTTTGCTCACAATGAGAATGGACAGACTTAAACAGTAAGAAACGTTTTTCAACTCTTTCAAAACTGTAACTTTAAAACATTGTAAATAAAAAGGCCAAGGAAAAAAGACTCTAGTTCCAGGTGAGTTATAGAATTTGTCTGTAATTAAACTTTGGTCCAAAACAGATCCAAATATAATTGTTTTGCCTCCTTCCCACTGATACAATTTGAGATCCTGAATTATTCAAAGGATTGCTTTTGATGGGCATCCTGAAATTTTATCTGGGGCAAAGATGGTAATTCTTCTGTTTAAAGTTGCTGATTTCATGAAGCTTTTCAATCAGGGCTCGACTTCCCACTGGTTTTCAATTTACTTTCAATACACTTCAGTGTTTGTGAAGGTTTTAATCCCTTTCAGGTTGGAATGTAATTATCACGGTATAGTGGAAGGCAATGTTAGGACATGACTGACAGTGCGAGCACTTGCTATAACTAATTTTCTTTTTTTTTTTTTAGTTTTTTTTTTAAATAACTGATTTTCATTGGTATGGATCCTTAGAACTGAATCAAATATTAGAAGTCCATATCAATCATAGAGAACTATAGGAGAGTTCTATCCAGATCCATATTAGCTTCTCTGGGCTCCCTTTTTTCTGAATGGAGACATTGGCTAAGATTACCTCCTTCCTGCTACCTCCTGGAAGGTTAATGCTTTTGCTAATCATCTCACGATTTACTAATCACATCCTCTTTCTTTAGAATTTTCTCTTCTCTTGGGTTGACCAAGTCCTATGATTGACTTTCAGGAAACAGTGTGAAGTACTATTTCTACAGTGAGCCTAATCAGAAGACTCTCCCCTCCATATTTTTCTGTTCATTTTGGTTATTTATTTAGGATTTTTATAAATATTTTTAAAGTTTTACATTTTTGGTCAAAGTGAAAAGTATTCTTTTGGAGGCAGACTCTGATAGTTTACTTAAAACATTTTTGAGAAAGCTTTTGGTGTTTACTTTTGCTTGCTCAAATCATGTTTCAAAATTTCTAAATCATGTATATTTGTTTTTATTCTTTTTTCCTCTCTTTATTATGTAGACATGTTTAGTAATCCATAGGCTATAGACGTCTTTGGGTTTCCCTGCATTCTTGACTACTTTGAATTTCCTTACAGCAGGGACATCATTTCTATTGCTAATTATATGTCAGTGCCCTTTTGGGGGATGATGCTTTTATTCTTAAAATACGCTGTCATAAAATTAAGTGATTATACCAAGTACCAAAAAAATTTTATAGAAATGAAATTGCTCACAAAAATAAGTCACCATAGGAAAGAAACCTCACAGATAATGAGTGTTTTTGTGAGGTTCAAGTTTAAAGAAAAAAGGTAAGGTTTGAAATAATCTTGAAACTGAGCTGGCTTGTTAGCTCACTTGGGACAGCGTGGTGCTGGTAACACCAAGGTCATGGGTTTGGATCCCCTTACCGGCCAGCCACCGGAAAAAAAAAAAAAAGTAACTAGGCTTCGGGGAAGGACTTCAAATGTGTAATTTGCATATCAAAACATAAATGCATACCTACTATTTAATTTCAAAGTTTAGTTTACTTTCTCTTCTGCCATAGGAATGTTCCAGTGGCCATAAATCCCAAAATAAAATCATTGCCAATTTTATACCTTTTACTTAAATATGCAATTAAAATCTTTTTCTTTAGGCAATTACTTTTGGAAGAATAAGGTACCAATGTAAAATTTAAATTGAGCCAATTGTTTATATATGGCCCCATGTAATAAAGAATATTTTAAAAGCTTGTTAAGCAGAATTGCTTAATAATGGAATAAATTGGCTAGAAAAGAAGCAACTAGATCTATGAAGCCTTCCATGAAGACTCAAGCATAAATTGGGGGTCTCTCTTGGGAATATTTTAGAATATATTTTTTCACTGGAAGGGAAATTAGACCAGATGTACTCAGAGATCCCTTCTAGGAGTCTAAGATGTTAGGAAACTTCAGACTAATCCTTTACATAGTTAACAATTTTCAGAGAGGCATTTTGGGGATGTCCAGTCATTGTTATGGAAATATATCCCAAGCTGGGGCAGTGGAGAAAAATCTGTTTCCCTCCTTGGTGCCATTGAAGGCATGCTGACAGTAAAGAGAGAGAAACAATTGAAATCCTGTAGCTCTAAAAGTGCTTAATAAAAGCAATTATCCATTTCAAGGCTAGCCTGTTAGCTCAGTTGGTTAGAGCACAGCCTTATAATGCCAAGGTCATGGGTTCAGATCCCTTTACCAGCCAGCTGCCAAAAAAATTATTCATTTCAAGTATCATCTCTATTTCTGCAGATCTGCAGCAAGTCCTTTTTAATAGAAAGTGAGGATCATTTCTTATTATTAGGTTATAGAGTTTGATCTCCCCAAAAAGATAATTTTCCTTTGATAACTGGCCATGTATGGTGGCACGTACCTTGTAGGATCTGGATGTTGATTAATCAATGGTGAAGATTTTTCCTTTTTTTCTTTTGGCTGCTGGCTGGTATTGGGATCTGAACCCTTGACCTAGGTGTTATAATACCACATTCTAACCAAATAAGATAACTGGCCAGCCGATTTTAGCGGAAGAGTCTTGTGATCAGACAAAAGGGAAGGATATGCAGGGTACCAGCTGCGTATCCTCTACTGCCCCCAAACATACATCTAGTTGAAGAGGAAAATAGCTCTGTGGCTTCCAGTGCCTGCCAGATGTCCCTGAAGCACTGTGTTAGAATTCCTTGGGATGTGGTCTTGTTGACCAGGGTAAGTAGTAATGTGGTGGTTTGTTTCTGACCAATGGTAAGCTGACCCTTAGCAAAACTATAACATAAGAAAAGGTGTTTTTGGCACCATTCACCCTGGTCCATGCTTTTTCTCCTCCCTGCTCATCAAATCACAGCTTCCACCTTCAGACATTCGGGGTCTTGATTTAGTATTCTCCATGGCATACCCTCTACTCAAGCTTTTCTTGAAGAGGACAGGAGGAGGAAAGGGTATGTTATTAATATGCTAATGAAAATTTAGGTTAATGTCTTACTTCTCTCGTGGGTATGTACATTTTAGACCTTTCTAGTTATGGAATGACAGAATCAGCTGACAGCAGAGGTATTTTAGGGCCCTTCTGGAAATTACATCATGTTAAACTATCTCAGCCTGTCTTCTTTTAAGGTCTTAACCTCTGTATCCTCCTCATACCACTAAGGGTATGTTATTAATATGCTAATGAAAATTTAGGTTAATGTCTTACTTCTCTCGTGGGTATGTACATTTTAGAACTTTCTAGTTATGGAATGACAGAATCAGCTGACAGCAGAGGTATTTTAGGGCCCTTCTGGAAATTACATCAGGTTAAACTATCTCAGCCTGTCTTCTTTTAAGGTCTTAACCTCTGTATCCTCCTCATACCACTTTTTCTCATTCGTTTATTTGGTGCATATTTACAGAGCACCAAAATGTGCCATGCACTAGGCTAGACACAGGGGATACCATGACGAGCTAAGGAAAGGCACAGTTCCTGATGTTTGTAGTCTTATGAGAGTTTTTGGCATTGGTCAAATAATTATAAAGCAATAACTGTGTAAATGCTATGAAGGTGAAACAGTTCTGTTGTGTGTCGGGGGAAGCGGGGAGGGTTGGAGGAACTGGTTGGCCTAGCCAGGAGGTCCAGGACACATACCCTAAGAAACTTTGAGCTGAGTGAAGTTAATGAGGCAAAGGGGATTTTAGGATATATTCGTTTCCCAGGATTGCCATAACACAGTACCAAAAACTGGATTGCTTCAAACAACAGAAATTTATTGTCTTATAGTTCTGGAGGCTAGAAATCTGAAATCAAGGCATCTGCAAGGCCATGCTCTCTCTGACCACTCTAGGGGAGAATCCTTCCCATATCTCCTAGCTTCTGGTGTTTGCTGGCAGTGAGTGATGTTCCTTGGCTTGCAGAGGCATCACTCCAGGCACGTGGCTCCATGTATCTTACATCATCGCCCTCTGACATGTCTGTGTCCAAATTTCCCTTTCTATAAGAACACCAGTCATATCAGGTTAGGGTCCACCCTAATGACCTCATCTACCTGATTACCTCCATAAAGACCCTATTTTCAAATAAGGTCCCATTCTGAGGTACTGGGGGTTAGGAATTTAGCATCTCTTGGTGGTGGTGGAGGGGGAGTGACACAATTCAGTTCATATCACAGGGTAAGGAGCAGAGGGGTAGAAGAGTTTCCTAGGCAGGAGAAGCAGCACATGCAGAGGCTGTCTGTGTGGAGCGGAGTGAGAAGTGTGGTTTGAGGGGAAGCTGGAAAGGGAGTAAAGACTAGGCCGTGCAGGTAGTTGTTGGGCTACCTTAGGAATTTTGGTTTTTATTGTAAAAGCAATGAAAAGTCACTGAAGAACTTCAGCAGGAACAAGACATGATCAGATTTGTACTTTGAAACAATCCCTCTGGCTGCAGTGTGTGAGGTGTGTTGGTGACAGCAGGAATGGATGCAGGTGCAGCAGTTAGGAAGTTACTGCAGTAGAGCAGGTGAAAGAGGAAGGGACGTGGAGGAAATTGGTCACAGAAGGTTAAATCAGTAAGCCTTGATGATAGGTCAGATGTGGGGGTGGAGGCGGGAATGGTCAAGGATGATTCAGTCCTAGATTTCTGACTAGTTTGCCTGACTGCATGGAGGGGACACTGAGAGAGAACCAGGTTAGGAGCAAAATCTAGAGTTTAGTTTGGACATGTTGGGCTTGGGATGCTCCTTGTGGAAATGTCAAATAAGCATTTGTAGATCTAGAGCTTAGAGGAAAGGTCCTAGCCAAAGACATGTGGATGAGAGAGTCTAGAGGAAGTCTAGGGCAGTAGCTGAAATAGACCTGCAAAGAAGATCGAGGCAAAGCAGCCAGAGAAAGAGAGAAGACTAGGAAGACTAGCAGAGTGGGGCTTCACAGAAGCCAGAGCAGAGCTAACCACCCAGCCTGAGGGTGGCTATTTTTTAAATGGGAGAGCCTTCAAGCATGTTGAAAAGTTGCAGAGGGAGAGATTGAATATTTGAATGAGAAAAGGGTAATTGAAGGTTGTAGGTATACAGCAGGAGAAGACAGAACAGAAGTTGCTTAAGGTAGGAGAAGAGACATTCTCACTTAGCAGGACTCTTTAGGATTTTGTCACTTGGGGGATAACAGCAAGTGGGGTGAAACTTCACCTTGAGTGGAGAGAAGGGCTTCTCCACCATGTTTTAAACTGCCAGGATATCTTTAGGGTTTGTGACTGTCACTGTCCCCACCCTGCTACACAGAAAGTCAGCTGCCATTCTTATCATTTTGCCTGTATGTGTTTTCTTTTTCTGGCTGCTTTTAAAATTTGCTATTGATACTTTGTTTTTACAATCAGTTTGACTGTGACTTGCCTTGATTTTTTTTTCTTTATATTTATTCTGTTCATAGTTTACTGAACTTCTTCAATCTGTGTGATGCTTTCTTTCAAAAATTTTAGAGAAGGGGCCGGCCCGGTGGTGCACTGGATAGTGCGCCGCTTGGGAAGCGCGGCGGCACTCCCNTAGATTTCTGACTAGTTTGCCTGACTGCATGGAGGGGACACTGAGAGAGAACCAGGTTAGGAGCAAAATCTAGAGTTTAGTTTGGACATGTTGGGCTTGGGATGCTCCTTGTGGAAATGTCAAATAAGCATTTGTAGATCTAGAGCTTAGAGGAAAGGTCCTAGCCAAAGACATGTGGATGAGAGAGTCTAGAGGAAGTCTAGGGCAGTAGCTGAAATAGACCTGCAAAGAAGATCGAGGCAAAGCAGCCAGAGAAAGAGAGAAGACTAGGAAGACTAGCAGAGTGGGGCTTCACAGAAGCCAGAGCAGAGCTAACCACCCAGCCTGAGGGTGGCTATTTTTTAAATGGGAGAGCCTTCAAGCATGTTGAAAAGTTGCAGAGGGAGAGATTGAATATTTGAATGAGAAAAGGGTAATTGAAGGTTGTAGGTATACAGCAGGAGAAGACAGAACAGAAGTTGCTTAAGGTAGGAGAAGAGACATTCTCACTTAGCAGGACTCTTTAGGATTTTGTCACTTGGGGGATAACAGCAAGTGGGGTGAAACTTCACCTTGAGTGGAGAGAAGGGCTTCTCCACCATGTTTTAAACTGCCAGGATATCTTTAGGGTTTGTGACTGTCACTGTCCCCACCCTACTACACAGAAAAGGAGCAGACTGTCTGTGTCTGCATGTTTACTATATTTCAAATACCCAAATAAATCATTTTTTTACTTCCCCTCACCCCTGGGCAGGGGTCAGGTAGAGAAGTGGGAAATAAAATTGTGTGCTAATAAAAGATCTATAAAACATGGTGCTGTTTGCCTCAAGATACATTTGTCCTCTCCTCCCTTCTCCATCCGCAGAAATCAGCATCTCAGGAGCAGGGTTACTCAAGGGCTGTCCTTAGGGTACCTGATGGGTTGGGGATCACTGTGCCCACTGTTTTTCCCTCCTGGCTTTCCTGTGTGGCCAAGCAAAGTGGGTCTTCAGCATGTCAGAGGGAGGATCCCACACGCCTCCTTCCTCAGATGGTCCTTAGAACTGAGCTGATGCTGCAGGCCAGAACAGTTGCTCTTTACTCCTGTTCGATAGAGTCTAATCTGACAGCTGCTGTAAATACAGGAGGACCCAAAGGTTAAGTCTTTAGTAAGTCAGTTTTGGTAATTACTATAGATTTAATGTTTGTGTCCCCCCCAAATTCATATGTTAAATCCTAACCTCCAAGGTGATGGTATTAGGAGGTGGGACCTTTGCGAGGTGATTAGGTTATAAGAGTGAAGTCCTCATGAATAGCATTAGTGCCCTTATAAAGGAAACCCTAGAGAACTCATTCACCCCTTTACCAGGTGAGGACATAGCCAGAAGACAGCTGTCTGTGAACCAGGAAACAAGCCCTCACCAGTCACTGGATATGCCAGCACCTTGATCTCGGACTTCCCAGCCTCCAGAACTGTAAAAAATAAACTTCCATTGTTTATAAGCCACCCAGACTATGGTATTTTATTATAGCAGCCCAGATGTACTAAAACAGTGATCTAACTAGTTGTAGGGAAAATATAGGAAAGTGGTCAGGGCCCCTCAGATGTTCAGAATCTTGCTGAGCATTTGCTGTAAATAGCCACGTGCTCTGAGGTGTTCCTCGGTTACTATCTGATGTAATTGCGTATGGGCACCCAGGTGTTGTGGGTGATGAACCTAAGTATAAAGGACTAACTTCTCTGATACATAGTGCTTCTTGGGACGCTTTGGGAGGCCACTAGGGTAGCTGTTCCTAGCTTTGAATAAAGCCTATTAATTTTTTATACATGGCTCCCAGGATCTTTTCCTATTACCTAGCTCATGGGCCTGCATGTGAAGGGTTTGTGACCCAGTCTGTACAGTGGACTTGAGGGGTCTGTGAACCCTAGCCCTAGCAATAAGCTAGTAAATTATAAGACGTGCTGAATAGTAAAATAGATGATCATTTTCACTTTTTAAAATAAAACTTTGTGATTTTCAGTCACTTCAAGTCACGCATTTTCTATTGCTCTTTTTTTTTCTTTAACTTTCTTTTTTGGCAGCTGGCCAGTAAGGGGATCTGAACCCTTGACCTTGGTCTTATAACACTGTGCTCCATTGTTTTCTTCTGAGGCAATAAAAGAAGTTATGATTTTTTTTTCATGCCACGATCTAGTTCAAGTCCAATCTAGAACAAAGTCCATCTAGTCCACTTCATCTGGATGATGATTTATTTTGTAGTATTTGTTATTTCTGGCTCCTCTTATTTTTTTTTAAATTCTGGATTCACTTGGTCCTAGATAAAAGCCTTCCTGGGCATTCTCTAATGTTTTCTTGTTTCAGTGTATTTCATTCTGCATTTTCTCTGTCAAGTTTTGTGCCCCAGATATGCATTTGTAGGCTGGCTTTCAGCTGAGCCTGCTTGGGCTTATTGATGCTACTGATAATGAGAGACTGAGCCCCAGCTGGTGGCCAACTCAGGAACACTCTAGTTCATCCTGGCATAAATAGCCTTAGAATTTCCATGGAAACCTTTCTTTTTAATATTTTTATTTTTGTCTTTAAAAAAAATTGCATAGGCATTTCCTGAAAATATTCTTTTTGTAAAAGATTTTATAAATCCTGAAGTATTTAAAGTAAGATGTTAAAAAAATTATCTGCCATCTCTCTTTCCAACACTCTCCCTGTCAACTCTATGCACTATTTTCTAAGTGGGGTTTGCATCTTTTCAGTACCTTTTCTGGATACATGTACCTAAATACTTCTGTATTTTTTGATGATGTATGAATATGTATGTTTGAATGTATATGTACGTATACACACATATATACAAATACATATTTATGAGATTTTTTTACATTAACGAAATCATATCATACATATTATTCTATGGGCTTGGATGGTGTGTGTGTGTTTGTACTTTTTTTTTTTTTTTTTTGGTAGCTTGCCGGTGCAGGGATCCAAACCTGTGACCTTAGTGTTACAAGGCTGCACTGTAACCACCTGAGCTAACTGGCCAGCCTATGACTTGGATTTTCATCTCATGTATTTTTGCAGTTTTTCTCTTCCCCTTTCCTTCTTTCCTCCCTCTTCTCTTTTTAATCACTGCAAAATATTCCATAATACAGATGTATCATTATGGAGCCAATTTCCTATTGATGTTGTTTGCAAGTGATATCCTGGGCATATACATGAAAATGTTTTGAAAATACCTGTGGCATCCTTTCTGCCTCCATTGCTCCCCCAGCCTGTGCTACCCTGGACTCCCTGTGTGGCTTGGCTGGTCTTCCAAGCTTCTGGAAGAAGGAGCAGAATAGGGGCTGGGGGCTGGGAGGGCAACATGGCAACCATTGCTGCCATGGCCCATTCAGTCAGAGAACCAAGAAAACTTGGAAATGTGGCAAAAGCAAAGGTGTCTTAGGAGGAGCTTCAAACACCAATGTTCCTGGATGTCCAGGAGCACAGACAGGTACCTTGCTTTGGGAAGCAGAAATTTAAGATTCTGGGCT
>NW_007726682.1:13251-15169 GCF_000696425.1 Galeopterus variegatus | reverse complement strand
GGCTGCACTGTAACCACCTGAGCTAACTGGCCAGCCTATGACTTGGATTTTCATCTCATGTGTTTTTGCAGTTTTTCTCTTCCCCTTTCCTTCTTTCCTCCCTCTTCTCTTTTTTAATCACTGCAAAATATTCCATAATACAGATGTATCATTATGGAGCCAATTTCCTATTGATGTTTTTTGCAAGTGGTATCCTGGGCATATACATGAAAATGTTTTGAAAATACCTGTGGCATCCTTTCTGCCTCCATTGCTCCCCCAGCCTGTGCTACCCTGGACTCCCTGTGTGGCTTGACTGGTCTTCCAAGCTTCTGGAAGAAGGAGCAGAATAGGGGCTGGGGGCTGGGAGGGCAACATGGCAACCATTGCTGCCATGGCCCATTCAGTCAGAGAACCAAGAAAACTTGGAAATGTGGCAAAAGCAAAGGTGTCTTAGGAGGAGCTTCAAACACCAATGTTCCTGGATGTCCAGGAGCACAGACAGGTACCTTGCTTTGGGAAGCAGAAATTTAAGATTCTGGGCTTTGACAGAGGACACAGCACATGTTGCAATCTTAGTTTGCTTCAAAGGACATTCATTTCTTCCAAGGCTTTCCCCAGTGATATAAGTTGACACAATTGGCTGATTTGTATATAGAAAAAAAATAGTTTGATTTCTACCTTACATCATATATCAACATAAATTTCAGATACATTAAGATTTAAATGTAAGAAATAAAACTAGAATGTACTAGAAGAAAATTCTGGTGAATATTTACATATTCTGGGGGTGACGTTGACTTTTCTAAGCATGACACCAAAGGCAGAAATAAACCGATTTGACTAAAAGGAAATTATAAAAACTTTCACATGAAAACAAATTTCAACATAAGCAAAAATGTAAGGTGCACAACCTGTGAAAATATATTTGCAAAATATACAGTAGACCTGTGTAACATTTTATATGCATATGTATGAAGAATTCTTATAAGTAAATAAGACAAACTTCTCAATAGGAAAATTGGCAAAGATCATGATTAAGCACTTTACCAAAAACGAGATAGAAAGGAGCATCAATATTTAAGTATAAATTGGTACAATTTTTCTGGAGCTAATCAATCTTATATGTTAAATCATATATATACAAAGTTTTAAAATTTTTATTCCCTTTGTCCCAGCAATTCTACTTCTTAGAACAGATCCTAAAGAAATAATGATGGATGTGCACAGAGATTTAATTCACAGATATTAATTTCAGTTTTATTTATAATATTTTTAAAATGGGATATGTTCTATCAGTAAGAAGTAATTCATGAATGGTACAACATAATGTTAATGAATTTGTAGTATATCCTTGATGTAGAAAAACAATGACAGGCAAAGATGCTCATGGTAGACTGTTAAGTGAAAGAATCAGGTTCTGAAGCATCATGTACATGCAATGCCCCAACTTTTTGTTCCCTAAAATGCACTTCGTCATGGGGAAAAGGACCAAAATGTTAATAGCCAGTTTGGAGGGTTTATGACTGATTGATTTTAATTGAATTATTTTTTCTTGTCTTATACATTCTAAATATTTCATGTATTACTAAATTAGCCAGTTTGGAGGGATTATGACTGACTGATTTTAATTGAATTATTTTTTCTTGTCTTATACATTCTAAATATTTCATGTATTACTAAAAATTATTTTTAAATAAATTAATATTTTCCATGTACTATTTTTAATTCATTGATCTTTAGTTATCTCTTTATATGTACATTTTAAAACGTTATCCTCTTTTGTTGGGTCTCCTATTTGGGGTCTTTATTGGAGAAATCTTTAGTAAGTAGAGGTGCTAAATCCTACTTTAAAAAATAGGAAAGAACAGATTTAGAGGTAAAAAAATAGACTAAAATTTCTCTTTTTTTTTTTTTTTTTTGGTAATAAAACTTATTA
>NW_007726682.1:11351-12957 GCF_000696425.1 Galeopterus variegatus | reverse complement strand
TCACTCAAGCAGTTTATTTTTAATTTATTTAATTTTATTTTTAATTCACTTGATTTAACTTCAAATCATTTTTGAGCAAATTCAAATGGAGCTCTCCTTGCAAAGCAACATTACCCAGACACATTGAACATGATTTTTCACTTCATCTCCCATTTCAATCTTTGGTCATAGCTGCAAAACATGGTTTCCAATGAAGATGGATTTCATTATCAAGTCCTCTAAAGAAAGTTACCATACTCCTATAGATGAGTGGTCAGTTTTAATTAGTTTATTATTTTGGGTTTGGTGAAATCCTTTCACAGATATTTGAGATAGCTAAGTAGAGGAGCATGGTGGGATATTCACTTATTCATTCAACAAACTTTTATATAGCACTTACAAAGTGCTAGGCACTACGCACTGCCCCCCATTCCTTTCTTTAAGCCTACCATGCGCTGCGTGCTGTGTTAGACTATGAGGATGCCATGCTGACAGAGGCAAACTTGCCCTCATGGGGCTTGCATTCTAGTAGAAAAAAGACATGTATATAGATGAGTGCAAACTGCAGGTACTTGAGACAAGTATGTTGGGGAACAGAGGAGAGAAAAGAATAAGATCAGAAACGGCATCATCGAGGAGAGGAGTCTGGCTGAGTCATAAAAGATAAGGAGATGCTTCTGGTGAAAGGGAATTCATCCTTCTGATGGCAACATGCAGAAAGAAGAGAGAGAAGCTGCACTAGGCAGGGGGCCTGGGTGAGTGATGGTAGGACCCTGGCCTGAGGGCATAGCTGAGGTAGAGATAGAAATGCAGTCTTGATGCCCGGATGTAGTGGATTGAATTATGTCCCCTCAAAACTCCCTGAAGCTTGAATTGTGTCCCCAAGTTTTATGTATTAGAAACTTGGCCCCCACTCTGACTGTTAAGAGGTTGGGAAATCCTATGATGGTAATTGAAAGGTGGAGCCTTGAAGAGGTGATTGGATGGTAGGACTGTGCAGTAGTGAATNTGAACCCGTGGCCTTGGTGTTATCAGCACCGCACTCTACCAAGTGAGCCACGGGCTGGCCCCTGGCTCACTTTTTATGTGTGGACAAGTGCTGCTATAGATATTCAGGAATGTAACAAATATTAACACTACTACTTTTTTCTTTCTTTCTTTTTTTTTTAAAGATGACCAGTAAGGGGATCTCAATCCTTGGCTTGGTGTTGTCAGCACCACGCTCAGCCAGTGAGCAAACCGGCCATCCCTATATAGGATCCGAACCCGTTGCTTTGGTGTTATCAGCACCGCACTCTCCCGAATGAGCCACGGGCCGGCTGTAACACTACTATTTTAATTCCCACAAATATTTGTGTATGATACAGTGAATTAAGAAAAATTACATCACTTTCAGTTGTTAGCACTTCTGAACTGTGGAATTAGTTCACTCAAGCAGTTTATTTTTAATTTATTTAATTTTATTTTTAATTCACTTGATTTAACTTAAAATCATTTTTGTGCAAATTCAAATGGAGCTCTCCTTGCAAAGCAACATTACCCAGACACATTGAACATGATTTTTCGCTTCATCTCCCATTTCAATCTTTGGTCATAGCTGCAAAACATGGTTTCCAATGAAGATGGA
>NW_007726682.1:3139-9740 GCF_000696425.1 Galeopterus variegatus | reverse complement strand
CCCCACTCTGACTGTTAAGAGGTTGGGAAATCCTATGATGGTAATTGAAAGGTGGAGCCTTGAAGAGGTGATTGGATGGTAGGACTGTGCAGTAGTGAATTGATTAAAAATGGTGGTCAGGGGCGTGGTTCTGAGTGCTTTAAAAGAGGAGGAGAGTCTCTCTCTCCCTCTCTCTGCTCTCTCTGCCTCTACCATCTTGCAATGTGAGACCCCTGGGTCACTGTTGTCACCACCAGATGGACTTTGGACTTCCCAGCTTCAGAAACTGTAGGCAATAAATTGTGTATAAATTACCTAGGTCCATGTATTTTGTTATAAGCAACATAAATGGACTAATACAGAAAACTGGTACCAGAGAAGTGGGGTGTTTCTTATAACAAATACTTGAAAATGTAGAAGCAGCTTTGGAACTAGGTGTTAGGCAAAGGTTGGAGGAGTTTTGAGGACTCAGAAAAAGACAAAAAGATCAAGGAAAGTTTGGAATGTCTTAGAGACTGGTTATGTGGTGGCAAGCAGAATGCTGATAGAAATAGGCACTGTAAAGACCTGCTAAGGAGGTCTCAGATAGAAATAAGAAGGAGTTTATCAGGAACTGGGGCAAAGATCACCCTTGCTGTGAACTGGCAAGGAATTTGGTAGCATTGTGTCCATGCCCTAAGAATTTGTGGAAGTTGGAACTTAGGAGTTGTGAACCAGAGTATCTAGAAGAAGAAATTTCTAAAAAATTTCAAAGCATTGAGGAAGCTGCATGGTTACTTGCAACAGCCTATGCTGAGTTATGGTAGCAAAGGCACAATGTAAAGCCAGAATTTAAAAGGGTAGCAGAGCATAAAGATTTGGAAAATTTGCAGCCTCGCCATGTGGTAGAGAAACAGAGAGCATTCAGTGGTGCAGCTCAGTGACCATTAGCTAAGAAAATTAGTACAAAGGAAAGGGAATATCAAGAGAAGGAGAAAAAGGCCCTGAAGGCATTGCAGAAGCTTCCAGGGCCAATTCTTCCATTTCAAGCACAAAGACCTAGGGAGACAGAATGGTCTTGGGGAATAGGCTTGAGGAGCCCTCCATGGGCTCACTGCCCACAGCCATCTTGGGAAGCCGCTTCCAGCACCAGCACCCCAGCTGCTTTGGCTACTCCAGCTATGGGTAAATTGGCTCCAGGTGTGGCTGGACATGAAGCTTTGGAAAATATAAGCCAGAAGTCTTGGCGGCATCCATGTGGGGTTAGGTCTGCAAGCTTGCAGAATGCTAGAGCTGCGATTTCAGAGGATGTATGGAAAAGTCTGGCAGCCCAGGAAGAGATCTGTTGCAGACAACAGACAACCTTCACTAAAGCAATGTCAAGTGGAAACGTAGGGTCAGAGTTGCAGCAGAGAAACCCCATCAGCACCATGTCTAGTGGATCAGTGAGTGCAGGACTACCATGGAGACCCCAGACCTGTGGAGCTACCAGAGTGGAACACCAGTATGGGAGAGCTGAAATGTGGCCCGAGACCAGGAAAGCCATAAAAGTAGAGCTGCCAGAGGATTTGGGGACCGAATCCCCACACCGGCATGCAAAGGACATTGAACATGGAGTCAAGTTACAAGATACACCAGCTTTGAGATTTAATGGCTGCCCTGCTGGGTTTCAGGCTTGTGTGGGACCTGTTGCACCTTTCTTTAGGCTTGTTTCTCCCTTTTGGAACAAGAATATGTACCCTATGTTTGTCCCACCATTGTATCTTGGAAGTAGATAATTTGTATTGATTTCACAGATGGGACTTTGAACTTTGGACTTTTGAGCTGAAACAAGACTCTAGGGATGAAATGAATGTATTTGCATGTGAAAGGGGCATGAGTTTTGGGGGACCAGGGGCAGAACATAGTGGATTGAGTTATGCCCCCCCAAACTCCCTGAAGATTGAATTGTGTCCCCCAAGTTTTATGTATTAGAAATTTAGCCCCCACTGTGACTGTTAAGAGGGTGGGAAATCCTATTATGGTAACTGAAGCATGGAGCCTTGAGGAGGTGATTGGATTGTGGGACTGTGCAGTAGTGAATGGATTAAAAAATGGTGGTCAGAGGCATGGTTCTGAGGGCTTTAAAAGAGGAGAGTCACTCTCTCTCTCTCTCTCCCTCCCCCCATCACTGTTGCCACCACCAGATGGACTTTGGACTTTCCAGCTTCAGAAACTGTACTCAAAATAAATTTTGTTTTTCTTTATAAATTTCAATGTATTTTGTTATAAGCAACAAAAATGGACTAATACACTGGATATGAAGAGTAAAAGCAATGAAAGAGGTGAGGAAGACTCTTATTCGGGAAGCCTTAAAGTCACCTGGGAGGGGGATATTGGTTCTGCCCCTGGATGCAGGAACAGATGATGATGGAGATGAGCCAACTCAGGTTGGAGCACCTGTGAAACCCTGGCTGAGTGCTGTAGGTCTAAAGGCAGGGGAGAGCCTGGGCCAGAAATACAGATTTGAGAGCTAGAAAAGAGCCTAATGTTTTAGAATCTTAGACTCTCACTTTAATTATTACATTGACAGAGCCACTCTTTCATTTCCAATATTTCAAGTTATTCATCCCATAAAGAAACATTCCCAGCAATAATCACAGCACTGTAGTGACTAACTTTGCATTATAATCACCTAGGCAGTTTGAAAATATAGTCCTGGATCCCTCCCCAAGATTCTCATTCAGTAGGTGAGGCAGAGACAGTCAAGGTTCACCAAATATTCAGGTACCCACCCCTGCCACACCCCCTCCCCTGACCCATATCTCTGCCCCTGTCAGTGGGTGGGATCATGTGATGAGTTCTGGCCAACAGAGGGTGAGTAGATGTGATCTGAGTCACTTCCACTCTCTCCTTCCCCTGCCACAGCAACAGCAGGAGGCCTTGTCTCCAGATAGGGAAGCCACAAGAGAAACAACCTGTATTCCCAAGTGCCTGCTTGAAAGATTCCCTCGAGGACTCTGAAACCCAAAATAGACTTTGCATGAAGGAGAAATAAACCTTTCAGTGTTAAATAGTTGAGGTTTTAGGGTGTCTGTTACTGCAGTATAGCCTACCCAATCCTGATCAATACAGACTGCCTTCCCAGGATCCCCAAACCAGCTTTTTAAACAGGCACTGCTGGAGATTCTGGTGCAGAGACCCACTGACCATACTTTGTGATCAGCGACCAGACACACTGTGATTGCACAGTTCTCATGGGTACCTTAGAAACTTTCTTACCACCCAGAATGTTAGATCTGCCATAAAGGAGGTTTCGGTGGCAAATGGTGTGTCCTTCACTGAGAAATGTTAATGGTATATGTCATTGAAGGAAGCATGATTCGCCAGTGTAATTAGTGTGGTGATCACAGTTAAACATTTACTATGTGCAAGGCACAGTGCTAAGTGCTTCGCATACGTTATCTCATCATCCCCACCTTTGCAAGGTAGATATGATTGTACACAGGGTGGAAGTGATAGAGTGTGATTTGAACCCAGTTCTGTCTGATTCCAAACTTGCACTTTGACTTACAGACTCTCAATTTGCAAACTTTACTCCCCTGACATTTTAGAGCTGGGGGCCCACAACTAAGGGTGACTTTAGTGCCCCCATCAGAATGACTTGCAAAGATGTAATAATACTAAAGGCTGTGTAATTTTAAATAGTAAAAACATTTTAAAACCTACTTTCAGATTTTCAGCTAAGCATTTTTCAGGCCTTGGATCTAGCATACTTTCAATTTTCCTAACAATAAGTGAAGATTTTTTATTTCTAAAGGATGCAAAGGAAATTTGTTGTGGAATTACAATTACTTTTATGGGGATCCCAGATTCTAATGAGTTTGCATATCAGCAAATCAAATTGATAGCACAAATTACTTGTAATAAAATTTCAAGTTTTATGCATTAGCTATGTCAAGAAGTCTAAAAAATATTCTCCAAGTTAAGTCTATGTGATTTGTTCTTTTGTGATTCTCAGCAACTCATTGTCTTCCTACCTAAGAGCAGAACTGTCTCTTCTTAAGGCGTTAAATTCTCCATCTTCTCTGAGTTGTATAATTTTGCATTTGCTGCCTCTTCAGGACAGGTGGCAGGAGAGGCCATGCAGACAGAGAGAACAGTATGACCCACTGAAAACCAGAATTCAGCTAACTAGGGGATGGCCAATGGAGGGGGTAGGAATGGTTAAGCATAACAAGAACAACAAAACACCTCAAATGCCTTCTCAGTAAGAGACTGTTGTCCTAGCAGACTGTGGATGTGCTTTTAAAAATCTGTTCAATGTCAAACCAGTGGATAGGGTTATTGTGAGGCACCTTCCCACATGAAATGCACTTACACGCCACTCATGCAGAAAAGGGCAGTTTATTCACTCCAGCTGGCCAGCGTCCATCTCCCAAGGAGCAACCAAGGAAGAGCGGCCTTGGGCCTTGGTCTTGTGGGGTTTTTTAAGGCAAAAACTACATCCTGTTGGCACACGGGTTTGTCCAGGTGCACAAAGCAGGCTACGGAGCTAGGTCACAGAGGCTGAGAATGAGCTATTTGAGCAATCAAGCATACAAGTTTTCATTGTGTATGGTTCCTGTTCCCATGTAATAGTTCACTGTGTATGGCTCCTGTTTCTATGCAACGGCTTTTGTTTCTAAGAGAAGGTCAGCAGTTTCTCATGCAGAAGTGGGGGGTAGTCTGCAGGTCAGACAGGGGCAAAATGGAGTTACTTAGGTTAAGCAAGCAATTCTACAGAAGCAGATAGTGTACCTTATGAGGGTGTAGGGAGCTCTATTTCATTCCCAACTCCTCTTTAGGAAGGAATCAAATCATTGATTCATTGGTACTTAATTTGTTGTACTTAGTACATAAGACAAGGAGTTTGACTGATTGTACTTGTTTTTGAATGTAGCTAGTGAGGCAGGAAATTAGGCAGGGTCCAATAGTAACTAGGAAGAGATGGAGGACGAGGGGACCAGAGCTTGCTGTTATTAAGGTCGTTAACCAAGATGATCAGAAAAAAAGATTTTCAAACCAATTTTTATTATTCCTATATGACTCTTCTCTTTCTTTAATGTGTTTTCTGTCTAGTGTAAGACTGTCTCTAATAACACCTGAATGGTTGGTATAGAAACAGCTGGTTTTCCTAGAGCCATATATAATCCACCTTGTTAGTCTGATTGTGTGGCTTATATATGGGAGCAGCTGCTGCTGTGCATTTCGATATGTCCAGCCTCTGTGTAGGACACAATGACCACAGCAAAGCTAACTTTTTACAACATTGTTAAATTGACCACTTGGTGTAAATTTTTTTAATCAAAGCACTTTACATTTTAAAATTGTTATTTAATTGGAAAAACTCTCAATAAACTAGGAATAGAAAGCACCTTTCTCAATCTAATAAAGTGCATTTACAAAAAGCCCACAGCTAACATCATACTTAATGGTGAAAAACTGGGTGCTTTTCCCATAAACTGAGGAATAAGGCAAGCATGCCCATTCTTGCCATTTTTCTGCAGCATTATATGGGGCCAGCACTGTATGCTAGCCAGTCTGCTCATGACAAAGAAGGAGGTCCAGATTGGAAAGGAACAAGTAAAACTGTCTTTGCCTATAGATGGTATGATTCTGTGTGTAGAAAATACTGAGGAATCCATACAAAAAGCTACTAGAACTAAACATGTTTGGCAAGTTTGAGGCTCTGAGATTAAAATGAAAAAAGCAATTGTTCTTCTATATACTAGCAATGAACAGTCTGAAAATGAACTTAACAATTTCATTCACAATAGCATTGAATAGAAGAAAATCTTTAGGAAGAAATTTAACAAAAGCATGTAAGACTTGTCTGTTGAAAACTACAAAATACTGCTAATAGAAATTAAAGACAATCTAAATAAATGCAGAGACATTTTATGTTCATGGACTAGAAGACAATATTGTTAAGATGTCAATTCTTCCCAAATTGATCAATAGATTCAATGTAACCCCTCTCAAATTCCAGGGAGACTTTTTGCAGAATTGACCAATTGCTTTTGTCAGTGGGTAGGCCTCTCTGAACAAGGGGTGAATCTGGCATAGTACTGGTTAGTGATTTCAACAAGTTTATCATCTTTGAGGCAGGGCAACAGAGAGGATGTAATTCCTTATACGTAGGGGGTGCATTTAGCCCTTAGGAGGGCAAAGGGAAGGAGGCTCACCCAGTTCTTGCCAGTCTCTAGTTTTAATTTGGTAAGTGTTTCTTTTAAAGTCCAATTCATTTGTTGTACCTGTCCTGAGCTTTGTGGCCTATAAATGCAATGTAAATTCCAATTTATTTTTAATGTTTTAGCTAATATTTTGGGAAATTTGGGCTGTGAAAGCTGGCCCATTGTCAGACCCCAAGGTTACAGGTAGGCCAAATCTGGGGACAATTTCTTGTGACAATTTTTTAAGTGTTATCTGAGTGATTTCAGTTTTGGTAGGAAAGGCTTCTACCCATCCAGAAAAGTGTCTGTGAATACCAAAAGGTAGCGATACCCACATTGTCCATGTTTTACCTCGGTGAAGTCAATTTCTCAGTGTTTGCCAGGATTGATTCTTTTTTTTTTTTTCATTAAATTTTTATTTTGTCAATATACAATGTATATGATTATTA
>NW_007726682.1:0-2139 GCF_000696425.1 Galeopterus variegatus | reverse complement strand
AACTGGGTGCTTTTCCCATAAACTGAGGAATAAGGCAAGCATGCCCATTCTTGCCATTTTTCTGCAGCATTATATGGGGCCAGCACTGTATGCTAGCCAGTCTGCTCATGACAAAGAAGGAGGTCCAGATTGGAAAGGAACAAGTAAAACTGTCTTTGCCTATAGATGGTATGATCCTGTGTGTAGAAAATACTGAGGAATCCATACAAAAAGCTACTAGAACTAAACATGTTTGGCAAGTTTGAGGCTCTGAGATTAAAATGAAAAAAGCAATTGTTCTTCTATATACTAGCAATGAACAGTCTGAAAATGAACTTAACAATTTCATTCACAATAGCATTGAATAGAAGAAAATCTTTAGGAAGAAATTTAACAAAAGCATGTAAGACTTGTCTGTTGAAAACTACAAAATACTGCTAATAGAAATTAAAGACAATCTAAATAAATGCAGAGACATTTTATGTTCATGGACTAGAAGACAATATTGTTAAGATGTCAATTCTTCCCAAATTGATCAATAGATTCAATGTAACCCCTCTCAAATCCAGTCTGCTCATGACAAAGAAGGAGGTCCAGATTGGAAAGGAACAAGTAAAACTGTCTTTGCCTATAGATGGTATGATCCTGTGTGTAGAAAATACTGAGGAATCCATACAAAAAGCTACTAGAACTAAACATGTTTGGCAAGTTTGAGGCTCTGAGATTAAAATGAAAAAAGCAATTGTTCTTCTATATACTAGCAATGAACAGTCTGAAAATGAACTTAACAATTTCATTCACAATAGCATTGAATAGAAGAAAATCTTTAGGAAGAAATTTAACAAAAGCATGTAAGACTTGTCTGTTGAAAACTACAAAATACTGCTAATAGAAATTAAAGACAATCTAAATAAATGCAGAGACATTTTATGTTCATGGACTAGAAGACAATATTGTTAAGATGTCAATTCTTCCCAAATTGATCAATAGATTCAATGTAACCCCTCTCAAATTCCAGGGAGACTTTTTGCAGAATTGACCAATTGCTTTTGTCAGTGGGTAGGCCTCTCTGAACAAGGGGTGAATCTGGCATAGTACTGGTTAGTGATTTCAACAAGTTTATCATCTTTGAGGCAGGGCAACAGAGAGGATGTAATTCCTTATAAAATACTGAGGAATCCATACAAAAAGCTACTAGAACTAAACATGTTTGGCAAGTTTGAGGCTCTGAGATTAAAATGAAAAAAGCAATTGTTCTTCTATATACTAGCAATGAACAGTCTGAAAATGAACTTAACAATTTCATTCACAATAGCATTGAATAGAAGAAAATCTTTAGGAAGAAATTTAACAAAAGCATGTAAGACTTGTCTGTTGAAAACTACAAAATACTGCTAATAGAAATTAAAGACAATCTAAATAAATGCAGAGACATTTTATGTTCATGGACTAGAAGACAATATTGTTAAGATGTCAATTCTTCCCAAATTGATCAATAGATTCAATGTAACCCCTCTCAAATTCCAGGGAGACTTTTTGCAGAATTGACCAATTGCTTTTGTCAGTGGGTAGGCCTCTCTGAACAAGGGGTGAATCTGGCATAGTACTGGTTAGTGATTTCAACAAGTTTATCATCTTTGAGGCAGGGCAACAGAGAGGATGTAATTCCTTATACGTAGGGGGTGCATTTAGCCCTTAGGAGGGCAAAGGGAAGGAGGCTCACCCAGTTCTTGCCAGTCTCTAGTTTTAATTTGGTAAGTGTTTCTTTTAAAGTCCAATTCATTTGTTGTACCTGTCCTGAGCTTTGTGGCCTATAAATGCAATGTAAATTCCAATTTATTTTTAATGTTTTAGCTAATATTTTGGGAAATTTGGGCTGTGAAAGCTGGCCCATTGTCAGACCCCAAGGTTACAGGTAGGCCAAATCTGGGGACAATTTCTTGTGACAATTTTTTAAGTGTTATCTGAGTGATTTCAGTTTTGGTAGGAAAGGCTTCTACCCATCCAGAAAAGTGTCTGTGAATACCAAAAGGTAGCGATACCCACATTGTCCATGTTTTACCTCGGTGAAGTCAATTTCTCAGTGTTTGCCAGGATTGATTCTTTTTTTTTTTTTCATTAAATTTTTATTTTGTCAATATACAATGTATATGATTATTA
>NW_007726681.1:695817-696775 GCF_000696425.1 Galeopterus variegatus | reverse complement strand
GACCTGTTGTGCACGAGAAATTGAGACAGTAAAGCAGCAGAAACAGGGAGAACCCCTGGCTACTACAACTATGGTGCCTAGGGGTGGATGGTGTAATGTGCTCTAGAAATGATATAGTAAATGCACATTGCATTTGTCTGAAGGCAAAAGGCATGGAGGGTGCCACATAAACCCGATGGCTGGATGGGTGCTGTATAAAACTGAGAAAAGAGTGCCACATGCAGATGGGCAGATGACCTGAGGATGGGTGCCCCTGCAGAATTTCAAGTATGTTTTCACCTGGTGAAAAGGTGGAAAAGTTAGTGTCCATTACCATGTGCCTGTCTCAGTGGCAGCAGTTACAGGAGAGCCACAGATATGCACAGGGGCAGGGCAGCCACTCCTTGATGGACTGGGCAGATGCAGCTGTTTGAACTATGTGGGTGAATGCTGCTGAACTGCCTGAGACTGAGTGAATAGCTGGTGTAAGCCAAGCTGATTGAAGTNTGCTAAACATCATACAATGCACAGCACAGCCTACCCATAACAATGAATTATCTGATCCCAAACGTCAATACTGCTGAGGCTGAGAAATCCTGATACAGAAAATTCTATTGGCCCTGGGCACATCTCACCAAATCACTTTCTACCTTGGTCCAAGCCATGTCTTCCCCTGGATTACTATAATAGCCTCCTGAATGGTTTCCTTGATCCTGCCTCTGCCCTCCACAGTCTATTCTTTTATTATTTTTAATACTTTAAAAATGTTTTAATTTTAATTTACATACTGTTGGGAAAATAGGATAATTTAATCAGGCCCCCTTGCCTCGGGGCAGGTTGGGGGTGGTGCAGCACATTCTTTGTGAATAGGTTGTATGTGGGTGGAGTAGTGCACCTGTGCAGTATCTGGTTGCTGCTCACTGTACTGCAAGGCAGCATAGGCCAGGCATTACAATGGAAAACCCCTTGGGAAGGGGAG
>NW_007726681.1:691980-694253 GCF_000696425.1 Galeopterus variegatus | reverse complement strand
AAAGGCATTTGAGAAGTCTGGATGGGTGCCCCACCCATCACAGGTCCTGAGGGCATTTGAGAAGTTTGGGAGAGGGCCCCTCCCATCCTAGAAGGACTGAGTTGTCCCAGAGGACAGACCTGAAGTCCAGCTGACCCCAAGAACATGCTCCCTACATCCCAGCCACTCTGGCTGGAGCAATCCTGCCTCAGCACCTCTGGAGAGCAAAAGCCAAAAACCTTGGTGGTGCTCACATTGTGTTAAGTTTACAGGCCACCAGTATGTGAGAGCAGTGGAGGCATGGCAGCCTCTACCCAGATTTCAAAAGATGTATGAAAAAGCTGGATGACTCAGGTGGAGACCTGCTGCAGGGGTGAAGCCACTGCAGAGGTCATCTACGGAGCAATGTGGCATAGAAAAGTGGGGTCAGAGCCCCCACAGAGAACCCCCACTGAGGAAATGTTTAGTGGAGCAAGGATGGTGGGACTGCCACCAGGAGCCCAGAACCATGGGGCTGCTGGCAGTGTGAAGTACCAGCCTGGAAAAGCTGCAGGCACCAGGCAGCTCAATGGGCTGCACTTGGCAGAGTTGTGAGAGTGAGATTGCCCAACGCTTTAGGGATCCAGGTACCCCAGTGTACTCAATGGTTGCCCTGTTTGGGTTTCAGATTTGTTTGGGGACTGTTTTTCCTTTCTATTCCNAAGCTAAAGACTTTGGGGACTGGGATGGAATGTGTAATATGTAAATGTAAGGGTCATTTATTCTCATTAAGGGAACATTGCGGAAGATTCTGAACATGTAGATTGTATGGTGAGGGACCTGGAAGGGGTGGATTGTTGGGAAAATAGGATAATTTTTTTTTTCCTTTTTGTCTTTTTTTTCGTGACCGGCAACGGATCGCAACCCTCAGTGTCGCGCCCGTACCGCGACCGGCAACGGGATCGCAACCCTCGGTGTCGCGCCCGCACCGCGCTCAACCAGTGATCGGACCAGTCTCTATATGGGATCCAAACCCTCGGCGGGAGCACCGCTGCACTCCCAAGCGCCGCACTCTACCGAGTGCGCCACCGGGCCGGCACGAAAATAGGATAATTTAATCAGGCCCCCTCGCCTCAGGGCAGGTTAGGGGTGGTGCTGCACATTCTTTGTGAATACGTTGTGTGTGGGTGGAATTGGTGCACCTGCACAGCGCTGCCACCTTGGCTGGCATCTGCCTCGGGTGTCCACGCTGTGCGGCCGCCTCAGGTGTCCACGCTGTGCGGCAATGCTCTCAGACCTATGGCTTCCAAGGATCCTTTTGCTGGTTACCTAGCTCATAGACCTGCAATGTGAGGGGTCTGGTGACCCAGCCTGGTGTGTGAGGGGTCTGGGGACCCAGCCTGGCGTGTGAAGGGTCTGGGGACCCAGCCTGGTGTGTGAAGGGTTTGTGACCCAGTCTGAACAACGGGCTTGAGGGGTCTGTGAGCTCCAGACCCNTTCACAGGTCCTAAAGGCATTTGAGAAGTCTGGATGGGTGCCCCACCCATCACAGGTCCTGAGGGCATTTGAGGAGTTTGGGAGAGGGTCCCTCTCGTCCTAGAAGGACTGAGTTGTCCCAGAGGACAGACCTGAAGTCCAGCTGGCCCCAAGAACATGCTCCCTACATCCCAGCCACTCTGGCTGGAGCAATCCTGCCTCAGCACCTCTGGAGAGCAAAAGCCAAAAAACTTGGTGGTGCTCACATTGTGTTAAGTTTACAGGCCACCAGTATGTGAGAGCAGTGGAGGCACGGCAGCCTCTACCCAGATTTCAAAAGATGTATGAAAAAGCTGGTTGACTCAGGTGGAGACCTGCTGCAGGGGTGAAGCCACTGCGGAGGTCATCTACGGAGCAATGTGGCATAGAAAAGTGGGGTCAGAGCCCCCACAGAGAACCCCCACTGAGGAAATGTTTAGTGGAGCCAGGATGGTGGGACTGCCACCAGGAGCCCAGAATCATGGGGCTGCTGGCAGTGTGCAGCACCAGCCTGGAAAAGCTGCAGGCACCAGGGCAGCTCAATGGGCTGCACTTGGCAGAGTTGTGGGAGTGAGATTGCCCAATGCTTTAGGGATCCAGGTACCCAGTGTGCTCAATGGTTGCCCTGTTTGGGTTTCAGATTTGTTTGGGGACTGTTTTTCCTTTCTATTCCTCCCTTCTGGAATGGGAATGTGTACCCAATGTCTGTCCCACTGTATCTTGGAAGTAGATAAACTTGTTTTTGACTCTTTACAGGTTAACAGCTAAAAGGAGTTTTGTTTTTAGTTTTAGATGAGACT
>NW_007726681.1:685362-691045 GCF_000696425.1 Galeopterus variegatus | reverse complement strand
TGAGACATCCTGTTCCCAAACAAAGGATTCATGTAAGTTCTTAAGATTCTTAGTGTAGCAATTAATGTATAGCTTGCTAACTGAGTAAGCCACCTGTTGTGAATCAACTATTAGGACAGTAGATAAACAAATGCTCTTGATCCTCTGCGCCACTCCAGCTGGGGAACAAGACCTATGTTCTCGCGAGAACAGGCTTGATGGGTCTGTGAGCTCCAGACCCAGCCCTAGCTCAACAATTGGCCCAGTTGGCAGGATTATAGGCAGGTAAAAGAGCATTACACATGCAGTAAAATATACCATGTTTGTTGTACAGTTATATGAGTTTTAACAGATGTTTAGAGATCATGTAATCATCATCACAATTGTAGCACTGGGGCTAATGTCGGAATCCTGTCAACTTTGCCAATTATAGAGCTCTTAATCCTGTTTGTGATGCCAATTGTCTAGCTACTCAACCACGCCAGTTGTCAGGCTCTTTTACCTGCTGGTAATCCTGCCAACTGGGCCGATTGTAAAGCTAGGGCTGGGTCTGGAGCTCACAGACCCTTCAAGCCCGTTGTTCAGACTGGGTCACAAACCATTCACGTGCCAGGCTGGATCACCAGACCCCTTACATGCAGGTCAATGAGCTAGGTAACCAGCAAACCGGTCCTTGGAAGACATAGGTTGGAAAGCATGGCTGCTTGCGGTGGCGGCTGCCCAAGGCAGATGCCTGCCTGCCTGCTTCACCAAAACTCTCTGAAGAACACAAGAATAGCAACAAAACTAAAAAGATACATTGGTGCACATGTGCACTAACTCCACACACACACACACACACACACACACACACACACGCACACACACACACACAATTTGCTTACAAAGGATGTGCTGAACCACACCTAACCAGACCCAAGGCTAGGGCCCTGACCAAACCATTCTATTTTTCCAACAACAATCAAGATACAGAACTACAGCTCAGTTTTCAAAGTCTTTACTCTGCAGTTTGGGTCTGTCTCTTACAGAAGTCACTCTGAAATTAGCCTGGGACTTGGCAATGGTTTATATTGTAGTTATGATCTCAGAGTCTTTGTCTTGGGTGTGTTCTGCACATGCGGAGCTGGGTATGTGCTCAGTGTCTCTTTACGATTTCCTCTACACTCTTGACTCCTAGAAGCCCCTTTGTCCTGTGCCTCTGGTGTGAAAGATGGGGTTCTCTCAATGTTTTAGCCCCCCATACTGTTGCACAGTTCTGTGACTGAGCCTGTCCTGTGAGTAAAATGNCTAGGGCTGGGTCTGGAGCTCACAGACCCTTCAAGCCCATTCACAGACTGGGTCACAAACCATTCATGTGCCAGGCTGGATCACCAGACCCCTTACATGCAGGTCAATGAGCTAGGTAACCAGCAAACCGGTCCTTGGAAGCCATAGGTTGGAAAACATGGCTGCTTGCGGTGGCGGCTGCCCAAGGCAGACGTCTGCCTGCCTGCTTCACCAAAACTCTCTGAAGAACACAAGAATAGCAACAAAACTAAAAAGATACATTGGTGCACATGTGCACTAACTCTGCACACACACACACACACACACACACACACACACACACACACACAATTTGCTTACAAAAGATGTGCTGAACCACACCTAACCAGACCAAAGGCTAGGGCCCTGACCAAACCATTCTCTTTTTCCAACAACAATCAAGATACAGAACTACAGCTCAGTTTTCAAAGTCTTTACTCTGCAGTTTGGGTCTGTCTCTTACAGAAGTCACTCTGAAGTTAGCCTGGGACTTGGCAATGGTTTACATTGTAGTTGTAATCTCAGAGTCTTTGCTATGCTTCTTTGGGTGTGTTCTGCACATGCAGAGCTGGGTATGTGCTCAGTGTCTCTTTACGATTTCCTCTACACACTCTTGACTCCTAGAAGCCCCTTTGTCCTGTGCCTCTGGTGTGAAAGATGGGGTTCTCTCAGTGTTTTAGCCCCCCATACTGTTGCACAGTTCTGTGACTGAGCCTGTCCTGTGAGTAAAATGGCAAGAGAAAAGATAGAGAATAAAACAAAAGATACCTCCTTCGATCTTCACAGAATAGGGGCCCCTTTTCCAAGTTTCTCTAGGCAGAAAGATGGCTTCTCTCTCAGGGTTTTAGGTGCCCATGCCCTTGCCCTGCTGTGGCAGGGCCAACATGTCTGGTGTTACTCTCCAAGCAGGACTAGGAGAAAAAAAAGGGGAAAAAGGAGATTTTTCTTAACTCTCCTGTTCCTAGGGACCCCTTTTCCCAGTCCCCTGGCCAGGAAGAAGGGTTCCTCTTGAGGTTTTGCTGTCCCTACTTCTCTGATTCAGCCTGCTCCTCTCAGGTCAGAGTAAGGCAGTAAAGAAGGAAAACAAAACAAAACAAAATAAAACTAGAAAACTTACTGGCACCACCACTAGTCATTCTTCAAGTTTTGACTTCCTGTGATGTAAGGCCTAAATTTAAGGTCTAATATTTTGTGCTGCCTCGACATCTGGTTGATAAAAAAAAAAAAAAAAATCTGCTCTGATCAGGTTAGCTAAATTATAGTGCCTTGGGAGATCTGGGATAAGTCAGTAGTCACATCCACCTGACCTGTCATGAAAAACATTATCATAAGACCATTTTTACTTAGGAGCAGACATTATGGCACCAGAAAGTTAGAAAATAACCTAGAATGCTTCTTGTAACCCTTACCCTAGATCCCTGTATACCTGTAGGATATAACCTAGTAACAATCCCAAATGTATACATTATGTACAACCAATAGAACTGATAAAGTGATTCGGTGGGGCTGTCCTCCCTCTCTCTCCTTTGATTCTTCCCCCTTCTTGTAATTATAAAATGCTAAGCTTTGCTGGCCCTCTTCTGAGTGCATTTCTCAGGGTGACCTGACCTATGCCTTTCCCTGATTGTAATCATCATATTGGCTCAATAAATCCTATAGTGTATATGTTTGGCCTCAGTTTCTTTTAGGTCAACATGGTAAAATTGGGAATGGCCTAACTGCAAGCTCCTCTCCCTACTCAGCTCCCATGGATAAGGTCCCTTAACAAAACCACCTTCCCAATCATGGGAACCAGGCACAGTGCCTGCTTATTGCTAAGGGGAAGGTTTTGGTTCCCCGCCAGCCCATGGAATTATGCAAACAAGTCAATCACATCTTCCCTCAGAAACCAGGGAGCACCCCACCATCTCGATACTACAAAGCCTGCCTCCCACAGGGGCTGGTTGTTCACTCTGGGCAAGTGGTGTTGAATTATGCAAACAAGTCAATCACATCTTCCCTCAGAAACCAGGGAGCACCCCACCGTCTCGATACTACAAAGCCTGCCTCCCACAGGGGCTGGTTGTTCACTCTGGGCAAGTGGTGTTCTCTTCCCTTGGGCTGTGAGTATATGTGACTGATAAACTGCTGTCAATCGAACTTGTACAGTGTGAGGTGGGGTGCATTCAGCTATCCCCATAACCCTAAGGTGGGAAAAACCCTTATGATCACTTATAAAGCCCTACATAATCCAGCCCTCCAATCTATCTATGACTTTATCTCCTACAATTCACCCCAGCTCACTCCACTCCAGTCATTTGACTGCCTTTTTATCTCCTAAAACCACAAGCATGCTTCTGTTTCATGGCCTTTGCAGTGTAGTTTCCTCTGTGCAGAATGTTCTTCCAGATATCCAGATAGCTAATTCCCCCAGCTTCAAATCTTTGTTCAGTCTGACCTTGCTAGTGAGGACTACAACAACTACCCTATTTAAAATTGCAAATCCCTCGTCCCCTGCACACCCCATCTCCTTTTGCCTATTTTTTTCTCCTCTAGCACTACTCACCTTCTAAAACACAATATTGTTTACTAATTTACTATGCTACTGTCTGTCATCTCCTCATTCCCATCAGAATGTTAGTTCCAGAAGGATAAGAATTTTCGTCTGTTTTGGGCCTTAGCACCCAGGAAGGTGCTGATACATAATAAGCTCTCAATAACTATGTGTTGAACAAATGAATGGGTGGGAATACGTAAAGAATATGAACATATTTACCAAGCTGCTAATTCAGAGAATGGAGAATTTTTAGAAATTAAAACCAGAAAGGATTAATTTAATTCTGATCTTCCCCCGGTTTTAATCAATACTCCTTTCCTTTCTACCCTGATCTTGTCTTGATGTCAAATCTTTCCCTGAGATAAAACACATTTCAGTGACCTCAGCACAGCTTAGTATTGATGGATTCCTGAGTTTGTTATAGAAGCAAGCCAGGGCTACTTTCATGGCAGAAGAATGCTGGAAAACATTCTGGAACTTTTCTTTTTTCCCCCAGAATAACCCAAGCCAGAATGGCATTCCTAAAGCTCATTTTAATTTTTTCTGATTAATTAAGCATATTAGATGGACTGAGTTCAAATAAAATGTCTGTACATAGTCTATATTCATTTTATACCTCTTATAAAATAAATCACATTTTCATCAGTTTGCTTTTCTTGTCAATGCACCACTCTCACTAGCCTCTCTTGGGTCTATGTGAGATGAGCCATTTCATAGCTGATTCCATCTGGGATATATCAAAAGAACAGAAAGGGACAAACAATGGATTTACTATCTATTAGGTGTGATATGTAGTTAAATGTTTATTTTTTCACCTTTTCCTCCCATTCCTCCTTTAGATGGGTGGAGGAGATAGAAAACAACAGGGGGAGGAGGGAAACCAATGCTGAAGTCAAATATGATTGCTCATGGACCAATAGCAATCATTTTCTCTCCCACTATTTCTTACGTGGTACCATATGTCTAATGAATCAGTTCTCTTCTCATAGGAACAAGTATTATGGGGGCAGGCCACTATCAGAATGTAGTTAAGGTGTGGAATTTCTTATAGCTAATACTTTTATTTTTCTAACTTATGAGAAAATGAAGATATTGTATTAAATTTGTTTATATATTTTGAAAACTCATTGCATGTTATTTATTAACATGCTAACAATTCATTAAATTTAAACATTATATACAAACTTTAAAAATCCTAATAGTTAAGTCTAATACTAATGAAGAAGGATGGCAGATGGAGCATGTTCTGGAATTTTCTTTTTCTTTGATTCTTTCACTCATTCAGGAAATAGTAATCGAATCCCTATAGTGGGCCAAGCATCACGCTAGCAGTTAGGAATAGGCTATAAATGACATGAGATCATGCCCCAGGCAGCTTCTTTTATGGAAGGCACCCGTATGAAATCTAGAGTCCAAACTTTACTTCTTGCAAACCACTTTCCTCACTGCACTCAAAAATGAACTTGTTCCTGGAAATCATCAAGTCGAAGGTATACCTGTTTCCCAATGTTCATTGCAGCACTCTTCACAATAGCCAAGAGCTGGAATCAACCCAAATGTCCATCATCGGATGAGTGGATACGGAAAATGTGGTATATCTACACAATAGAATACTACTCAGCTATAAAAACTAATCAAATACTGCCATTTGCAACAACATGGATGGACCTTGAAAGAATAATACTCAGTGAAATGAGTCAGGCAGAGAAAAAGAAATACCACATGTTCTCACTTATTGGAGGGAGCTAAAAATAAATAAATAATAAATCCCCCCACAACCACACCCACAAAAAAAAAAAAAAAAAACCCCCCCCCACCCCCCCACCCACAAAAAAAAAAAAAAAAAACCCCGGGGGGGGTGGG
>NW_007726681.1:663585-684521 GCF_000696425.1 Galeopterus variegatus | reverse complement strand
CATAATAATCATATACATTGTATATTGACAAAATAAAAATTTAACGAAAAAAAAAAATGAACTTGTTCCACTAAGTCTGCATCTCCTACAGATTCTTCTTAATAATGTGTAATTAGGCAGTGGCCCATGACAGTACCCATTTAAACATCAATGATCATTCAGTCATACTTCAATACATAAATACTATTGAGAAAAGAAATTTACCAAGTCCTAGAAGGTGGCGGGGGTGAAGGGTGGGACGAAGGGAGTTGTGCCTATATTTGAGGGAGATCAAAGTCTGGAAGGTCAACAGGCTGCGGTCAATACACACATTCACCATTGAAATCATCGACTTAATCTTGTCACCATGAAATTGCTCTCAGAGCTTGAGGAAAGTGAAAAGGTACCAAGAACCGGTGTGAGTTTTACGAATGCACCACGGGACTGCTCCGCACTTGCAGCCAGGCGGAGCATTCTCCCCTAGAAAGCACAAGAGGAGGCAGGCGCTCGCGTTCAGGCTAATTTTGAGCCGCGTCTGTTGCCGTCCGCCGTCACGTGCGGGCGCGCGAGGCCGCGTTGATAGGTGGGGGCGACTCTGCCGGGCGCCGGGGCAGGAAGGGCTGTGGCCGCCGTGCCATTCTTAAAGGGGCCGAGAGAAGGCGACAAGTGGCTGACGGCCGGAAGGAAAATGGTGAGTTGCCTTGGGGACGGCGGGGGCTGGAGGGCTGGGCCAGGCAGCCGGGCTTTCCTGTTTTCCGGAGCCGGTGGCGGCGGGCATCGCCCGGGGTGGGTCGGCGGCCGCTTCCGCCCTGGCTGCTGGCAGGTGCCCACAGCCAGGGACTTGGCCTCCCAGCCGCCGCCGCGCCCGAGGGCAGCATCGTCCATCCCGGCCCGGGGTTGACCCGCCCAGCGGGGCTTTTGACTAGGGCGCGGCCCTGGGCGGGGGCATCATCCTTGCCGGGCCGGTCTGGGTGGAGAGCTCCAGCTTCTGAGCTGGAGGCCAGAGGGGCGGGGGTCTGGCCCAGCGGAGGGCTCCCCCAAACGTCGGTTTTCCTTCTAGGGTCGGGGCCAGGCCTGAGGGACCAGCGGCCCCGACCACCTTTCGCCTGGCGGTGTTTGCGGAGAGGACTCGAATTCTTATTGCATTTTCTCGGCCTCTCCTTAGCCTCTGTCTCCTTCCCTTTGCCTTTCTCTGAGGTTTTCGCCTTATTCTTGCATTCCTCGAGTTACAGCAATTGGAGTCTTTTGACCCAAGACTTTGGTGGTTGGCTGTAAAGTAATTGTCAAAGCTTGAGTTTTGCTGAGTCTGCGGCTATGGCTTCCGTTGTCGTATGGGATGGACCCAAGCATAAAAATAAAGAGTTAAATTATTTCCTACCAAGGATCTTCTGGATTCTTCCCATCGGTTTTTAAATATGTTCAAGTTCATTAGAAACAACAACAACAAGAACAATAAAAACACTGCTCTATCTCTGACCTCCCACTCACTTCCCAACCCACTTCCATCGAATAGATCTTCTCATGGTCACTAAATCCAGTGGGCTCTTTTCAGTTTTCATCCTTTCCGACCTTTAAGCCGCATTCCAGTGTTGACACTCCCTCCTTTTTGAAGCATTCTCTTCCCTCATGCCTCTCCCTTGGCTTCTGGGATACGGAACTGGTTTTCTTCATACTTCTGTTGGTTCATCTGTTTCCCATGAAGATTATCCTCCTTTCCCTGGACAATACACGTAAGAGTCCCAGGCTCCATCCTCGTCCTTCATTTTTCATTATGTGTTTTCTTTCCTACACTCATGGCTTCGGTTACCACCTATATTCAGATGACTTGTGAATTTGTACCTCAGATCTTGCTTCTGAGATCCAGCGCAGATCTATGTATTCCACTACTTAGTTAAATTAACATCCTCTATGCACCTCATTTTGTCCAAAATAGAACTCATGCTCTTTCCCCTCAAACCTGGTCTTCTCTCAGTGTTTCTTAACTCAGTGAAAGGTTGCATCATTCAGTCTATTATACAAGCCAGAAGCCTAGGAGTCATTCTGGTAACCCTTTTTTCCCTTACCCACTCCACCTCCCTAATATCCAATCTGTCACCAGCTCCTTCGTTGTGGTTAAGAGTCGGGGCTAGAGGTTAGGCTGCCTAGCTCCACTAAGTGAATAACTTTGGGGAAGATGCTTAATTCTCTAAGTCTTAGTTTTTGCAAAATGGGTGTAATGATAGTACCCATCTGATGGGATTGTTTGGAGCATGAAGGGAAATCCATGTAAAGGACATAACTGTTTCTCTCGTGGTGTTTAAAACACGTTAACTGTTATTAGCACTGTTCACCTCCTTCTCTTTATCCTCATCACCAGCCTCTCTAAGCTGCTTTTCCTTTCCTGTCTGGACTAGTCTTACCAGTTATCTAGTCTTGCTGTATTTATCCTGGTTCTCTGCCTGTTTCCTACATAGACAGCAAATGAGATCTTTTCAAAATGCAAATATGACCACATTTACTTTTCCAACCTTGCTTAAAACGTTCTAGTGGCTTCCCTTTGCTCACAGAATAGAAACCAAAATACTTAATATGACCCAGTAGACCCTATGCTGTCCAGCCCCTACCAACTTCCTCTTGTACTATGTTCCTGTTCATTGTGCTTGAGTCACACTGGCCTTTTATTATTTTGGATGTGCCATGCTCATTTTAATGAAAAGGTCTTTGCACAGGCAATTTTGGTCCTTCACGTGCCTTTTTCAGGAAGCCTCCTATTGACCATGCAGTTCATAAATTCTCATCCATTGTGTGCTTCTCCTCTCTAGCCCTCATCACAGATACAAGTTTGCATGTTTTTGCGGGGTCCTTTGATGTAGGTTTGTTCTGTGCTAGATTAGAATATAAACTCCTTGAGGGCAGGGCAGGGACCATATCTTTTATTTATTTACTCTATGATTGTATCCCTAGCAGTTAGCATGATGCTGGCACTCATTAAATGTTTATCGTATGGATAAACCAATAAGTGAACATTTGAGCTCAAATCTCCACTTTACTTTGTATGTTGTTAAATGCTACTACTGACTGTATGCGGTGAGCCCTTTTTCTTGTAGAAGGAATTTTTGGCCTTACTGAGGTGTTGGGAGAGGTGAAAACACAAAAACAAGCTATACAAATTAAGTCACAGCATATATATCACTTGGTGTCTTGATCCTTAGAATGCCAAGCTTACAAAAGCAGCTCTAGATATCAGAGCTGGAAGATAAGACTTTCATGATAAATTGGTCAGCCTAAACATATTAGTTTTGCTAATAGGTTCTATGTTTGGTTGAAGAGAAAATGGAAATTCTACTTTTCTGACTTCATTATCTTTCTTGAAAGATAGAAAAAAATGAGCTAGGATTGAGTCTTAGCTTCAGAAAGCTCCATATGACTTAGCATCTCTCTAAAGAAAACTGAAAGAAGTACATACCCCCTACAGGAGTGTTATTTATTGGGTAGTATCTGTTGGTAGGATGTACCTTCTGATTGTAAATAGCATAACCTATGTTATGTCACACTTTATGTATTACCAGTATTCTGAATTTAAAGGACAATTTAAAATTGGTAGCCATTTTCTGCTTTAACATATGCTATCATTTCCCACCAAGGGATCTAAAAAGCAGGCTTTTATTACATTTTTAGTTTAACTTAAAATCAGAAGTCTTTATCTTTTGGGGTTATAATGAGAGAGATGTATTTAGCATTGGTCTCAGAAATGTTATAATTTTCTTGAAAGAGGAGGGGAGAAGTGATACATATTGAAATGTTTACAGATGAGATGATTTCTGGCCTTTGCTGTGAAACAGTTCGTGGGGACAGTGTTGAGGGTGTTGGATGAAGTAAGACTGACTATGTGTTGATAATGGTTGAAGCTGAGTGATGGGTGTATATAGGGTTTCACTGTACTATTCTCTACTTTTGTATGTGTTCTAAGTTTTACATATTAAAAAAAAGATTTTCATGCTCTTGTTTGCAGCAATACGTCGCACCACTAAAAGAAGAGTGCTTTCGATCATTTCCTCACCAAATTTCTGGGGACGATTCTCTAATATTTCTTCATAATTCCCAGTAGATTCTTTTAGCTTCTGTATTTGTTTCATCTGTTTTTGCTTTCATTCATTCTTCAGAGCTCCTTTTATATCTCCACACTCATGTAATCAAGATATAAAATGTTATTGGTCTTTCCTCTTATGGTTTATTTTTTATACTTTTGTTATTTGTGTTGTATTTTCCCCATAATTATGAGACCCAAAAGTGAACCAATGTCCTATTTATTCTAAGTACAATAAGATGATTTTCCTGTTCTTCCTGCACAATATAAAATTATTATGCCTGCCTTACTTTCTAACAGCAGACAGTGATTCTTGACTTTTCTCATATTCTTCCCTTCCTCTCCAATTCTGATGAAAGTGCACTTTATTATGTGTCTGCTTTTTGAGACATTTATTAGCCAAAGAGAAAGTATACCTTACATATAAGATGAACAAATGTGTATGAGTATACAATGTAGATCCAAAGATTGGTAGATTTAAAAGTCCATTTAAGTGTTCATATGTTTCACTTTAATGCTTTCACATAATTGACATTTGTAGATGTCAGTATACCTTTTTAAAGGTATTGGGTTTTATAACTTTAATATGTATGTATGTTGAAGTCATGGCATTTTATTTGTGATTTTTTTCTTTTATAGAGTGAGTCTTTGGTGGTTTGTGATGTTGCTGAAGATTTAGTGGAAAAGCTGAGAAAGTTTCGTTTTCGCAAAGAAACAAACAATGCTGCCATTATAAGTAAGCTAAAAGTGATTGCCTCAAAGTTACATGGTCTTACTTCGTTTTTATCTCATAGCTACATTGAATAAACTGAACCTTTAGAAAGTAATGTTGCCTCCTGTTTAATTCTCCACCTTTAGGTCACTTTAAATAATAAGTAACAGCAAATTTTAAGGTCTCAGAACAGAGATGGAGTGAAGAGGTAGAGTGAAGTCCTTTTCTGCCTACACATCTCTGGAGAAGATGGTCTTCTTGGTCACTTGGGGGATGAGGATTCCCATTCACAGTGACCCATCCAATTCCATCCTTCTCAGGGGACTAAAAATAGCCTGGCCATTCATCCCCAAATAGAAACCTTTGCCTACCTACACCTAAAATGGTAAAGTTTAGCATTGTGCTTGAGTTGACTTTGGGGCTTATTCTAATTCTAGAGCTGAACTTTAGTTTCATGGAGAGTACTTTTTTAATGTCACTGTCTTCTGAAAATGGAAAGAATGATTTGCATATTGCCCCTCCCACTGTGAATGGTATCTGATGTTATGCAGATTTTCCTTGTATTCATAGGTAATATTTAATACTCACATGTGGGTAGCGATTGAGAAAGATGAAGGAAGGATGAGGGAGTGAAAATGTAAAACTCTGTAGACTGTGCTGGCAGACATAAATTATCACAGAGATGCATCTGGCAGACATAAATTAATCAATCAGTGATGACAACTTAACATGAATTCTGGTTCTGTTACAAATAAATACTACAGTATGGGCATATAGTTCTTAAAGGTGAAAATTGTGTCAGTGCCATTTTACTGCAAAAGGTGAAGAAGTTATTTGAGATCATACTTTCTCTCCGAGGATTTACTATGAAATTAGTACAAAACCAATTGTGGTGAACTTTTCTGACAACTGAAAAAGAATAGAGGCATAGGTTATCTAAACTTATTTTGATTTGGCTTTGGATTATGTTAGATATATTTGAATATAGATATCACTGCTATTTGGTAATTCACTTTCTCAGAATAATGATTCTACACCATAAAATCCTGACTTCAGAGAAGCTGAGGATCTCAAGCATTCTCTATCCTGACCCCTGGTTTTCCCTTGTAGATTCTAACCATGTTGCACATAGACCAATCTCAATCACAGTCACCCTTTCAGACATTTTCTTATTATCTAGGAAGTTGCATTTGAGTCATAAAGTTCTTCATATACACAGTAAATACACAGAGTTGACAAAGTTCTTAATAAACAAACTAGGTGCTGGAAATTGTGGGCAAAAGCTTTTAAAAGCTGACTGCTTGAAAAGCAAAGCTACCTAATAGACCACAACCTAAAACTGCGAATGAACTTTATGCTTATGTTACTTGATGTTTTAATTTTAGATGCCCTGAAAAAGGCTGAGACTGTGTGGGTTGGGTAGATCAAGATCATATTGGAATCACAGTTTACTCATATTATATTTTTATTTTAGTGAAAATTGACAAGGATAAACGCCTGGTGGTACTGGATGAGGAGCTTGAGGTTTGTTCATTGAGCTAAATACAATTTTATAGTTAAGCAATTATTATTGCTCAAAAGATGCTATATTAGTTACATATACGTACTTCTCAAATGAGTTCTGAGACTTCTTTAAATACATGCTCATTATGCATGAAAAGGATGTGCTAATTATTTTGTAGTACATTGTCTTACTAACTTAACTATCTTCTTTAAAGCATTAATGAAAATCCAGTGTAATAAGTGGTAAAAGTTAGGCTATCTGCCCAGTAAAAAGTGAGTCAACTTTATAACTTGCTTTGAAATTGTCTGGCTAGTAATTAAAAATTAAAGCCTTGCAACTTAAGTATTTAGTTTGTCAAATTAACCAATTAATTTAGGGTGAAAATAAATTAACTTTTTTTCCCTGAAATTGGATATTGTTTCCTCTGAGGTGTTGGCTTATGTCACTCAGTATTTCCTGACAGTGGAACATAAGCATAGAATACTGTGCCTGTCAGCCTCATATGTTTAATAAACGGAGCTAAACTGAGAAGGGGGCTTTGATTAGATTGACAGTTTATTAACCTAAGATTATGTACAATTTGGTAAACTAAAATTTTATTTTGTGACATGGTAATGCATTCATAACTATTAGTAGAGCAGGTCTTTGGTATATATCTCCTAAGGACTTATAGGTAAGAAAATGTTTAAAAGTTGCTTTTCTCTATGGTGACAGGGCATTTCACCAGATGAACTTAAAGATGAACTACCTGAACGACAACCTCGATATCCTTTTCTTAGTGCTTTAAAAAGATTTGTTTTCTGTAGTGGTTAGAAGTTGACTTGTGAACTCATTTGTTAAAAAAAGACATGTTTGTTTTAAAAGATGTATTTTACAAGATGTCCTTCCACATCATGATCACAACCAAATTAAGATATGTATGCGTATATTGGACTAAGAAAAAAGAAAAGTTAATGTGTTAGTGGGTTGAATTATTTTCTTTTTTAAACAATTCCCTTTATTATAATATGTGCACAATAAAATGAAGAAAGAAATCCATACTTTAATAAATTTCTTTTTGAGAGATTATGTTATTTTATAACTTATCTCTGGGGTTTATTTATAATTTTTTGGAAAGATACTGAGTAATGAAGGTGTGGCCTAAATGAATAGGATAGTTATTTGCCACTTAGTAGCTTCCCAGGTGGTGGTAAGAACCTGTTTCAGGGCTGTAACTTTAGTTTCTTTAACTTGAGAAAAACTTTCATTGTGTATAGTTATAAATATCAACATGATGATGGAAGAGTTTCATATCCTCTGTGCTTTATTTTCTCCAGTCCCGTTGGTAAGTGAATTTCTTTAAATAATGCACATTTGTCTGTGATCTAATTAAACCATTTTTATACTAGACAAATTTTATGCTGTTTTTAAAGATAAAAAGAGTTGAATAACCTACATTGAAGTAGGGTGTGCTTGCACATACCTGCATGCATCCTAGAAAGAAGTTACCATAAAGTGTCGTCTCTTAGAACTTGTTTGTTTTCTTAGGATAAATTCCTGGAAGTGTGATTGTTGGGTCAAATTATAGCTTACATTGGATATTGAAATGGGTTGTTGGTTTTTAGGGAATCCACTCCCACTACTATCACCATTCAAGCCCACAATAAACATGGTACTTACTAAACCTTTCTCTGAACTTTATTATTTGTATCGTTTACTTAACACTTAAAATATTTCTAACTTACTGTGTAAGCAGACTGTAACTTTTTTTCAGACCCTATTTTAGACCTGTCCCACTAGCCCACCACCATTCCAGAATTTTATATATTTTAGGCATTTATAAAATTGATGTTGATATTTAGTGTCTAAATTAAGATAGTGCTGAAAAGTTTTTAGTGTTTGCAAGGCTCTAAAAGTCAGAAGAATCATTTATTTTTGCTGACCTCTAGACTTGTTTATAATTTAGCTCTGTCTCTTTGTGTAGGCAGTATGCAATATAAGACTCAAAATATAGCCCATATACATTTAGATGAAAGTTTTTGTAAACTCAATAGCAAAGAAAATCCTAAGTGTGTCATTTTTAAAAATAAAAATAATAAAAACCCACCAGTTTTTAAAAATCTACATCTCATTTCTATGCTAATCTCTGTCTTGCAGGATGTAAGCCTGAACAACAGATGATGTATGCTGGGAGTAAGAATAAGCTAGTCCAAACAGCTGAACTAACCAAGGTGGTATTTATATTGACTTGCTTGTTGAGACAGTATTTTCCCTTAGAGTATAGAACAATAGTTAAAATAGTCCGAAGAAGTATTTTTTGGCAGGTGCAGATTATTTAGACCAGAGTGGTAAATTAGCCAAAGGTTTTTATTAGTTGGACATAGTATGGTAGACATCTTTGAACTGAAGTGTTTTTTGAATAAGCTGATTAGAAGAAATCACATGCAAGATGTAGGCAGATTTAGAAAGCCACTGTAACTCTTAAATTTTTTAAGAGTTCTTTATCTTCTGTAGTGTAATTTCTAATAGGTAAAGATCAGCATTGACGCTTCTCTGAGCCCTTTACCATAGTCTGAAATGAACCACGTTCTGTGCTGTGATTCTGTATTATGCAGTTAACTGTACTGTTTCTAGATCTAAAATTAAATTGTTAAGAATATTAATAAAGCTAGAATATTCTGTTTTATGTGACCCACTTGCTTTAAGATTTAACATGTCCTCAATTGTTTTATGGTATTATTGAAGATTAAAGGTAAGAGAAGTTTACCTTTATTTACTTTATTTAACTTCCACATACTAGTTTGAGTTGAAAAGATATATACATTTAAGGTTTTGAAATAGGATATTATATCACTAAAACTATTAAACAATATTTTCTTTCAGATTTTAAGGACAGCATCAATGTTTTTCCTTTGGGTGCTTAATCATCAACTCAAGGAATGTCTTTAAGTGCCCTCTGCTTTTTCCCTTTAGCCAAGATGATTGTCAGTACCACCAATTTGTAGACACAACTTTTTTTTCCTTTGTACATAGGAACACCATGGAGTTGCTCTAAGGGATTGGGTGGGTAAGAAGAGCTCTGTTAACAGCCTCAGGGCTATCCTAATCCTGGGCATGCCCTAAAGTGCTGGAGTTGAGACATTACAGTTTACAACCTACTTTTGTAAATAATCTCATTGAATCCTTACAACAACCCCGTGAGGTTGATGGTGGTATTTCCATTCAATACATAGGAAAACAAGTTCAGAGGATGAATGACTTGCCCAGAGTTTCAAAGTGGTGAGTGACAGAGCTAGGATTCAAATGTAATCTGGCCCCAAATCCCATTCTTTCTACTGTAATATATTGTCTCTCTATAGCCATTATATTTTCTGGGCTTGTGTTAATTCAAATCCTTGCGGGAGATTTGTGGCTGTAGACCTCTATTCCATCTTTATCAAAACAATCTAAAGCTGGTATTTCCATTTCACACTCAACTATGAAAGGCCAACGTGTGTTCCTCCAGTTCCTAACTAGATTGATTTTAGTTGTGTATACTTGTGATGTCTCTTCTAGTGGGCATGATTTACAGAACTTCTTTTAGACTATTTCTAGACTTGTGCTTTTAAAGGAGTTTTATGCTGTCTTGATTGCTAATACTTTGGTAACTTGAGTACTTACCATGTAAAAGAAGTAAAATATAAGGTGTATCTAATTTACACAAGTCATGACCATTATGAAAGGAAGCAGAATTAGGTATGTAATCCTCAAATACATAATGTGTTTGCTTTTTTTTTTTTTGAGAGTGTCAGAGTATGACCTAAGTTTTTTTTTTCTTAAGGTATTCGAAATAAGAAATACTGAAGACCTAACTGAAGAATGGTTACGTGAGAAACTTGGATTTTTCCACTAATGTGAACTTCTGTGTTTCTAAAGTATTTATGATTAACCTGACCATACTGGAACCAGACATAAATACTTATTTATGCCTAAAAATGCACCGTTACATTCAGCTTGTTTCCTGCAGTAAAGAAAAATTCTTCATTTGTGCAAAGTTTGAACGAAGAGGAAATCATCTTCATAGTAATGAAACTTTGTAAAAGTGTTTCCTTATATTTGTAATTGTTAGGTGGACTTTCTCCAGGGACTTTTTGCACTCTTGTGACTAATTTCTATAACTTATAGTTTAGAATTTGTTACTATTTACTGACACCATTGGAAAGTGGATATTAGATTGTGATAGACAACAGTTGCCTCTTTTTGACAAATACTGGATATTAGCAGTTTATATATGAAAATAGCATATTATCACTTGTCAAACCATTAAAGTTATTTTGGGTTAGAGACTTGAGTGACCCAATTCTCAACCATGAATAATAATTTATGGTAGTATAATCTGTATTACAAGTAAATTTTTCATGAATTCCATGCCTCCTTTGGTTTCCCGTATCTTTTTAATCAGCCCTAGAAACTGTGTTCATCAATCACTCATTCTTAATGTCTGGGAATTAGATTTTTATGACAGAATTATGACTTAGGTTTTCTTCTTGTGGAAAATAGCATCTTAGTTTTAGAAATTGGTAGGTTATAGTAATCAAGGGCTTCATTCCTAATTATGTCATTTCTAGATAATTTTTGAATCTAGATAGTTTTGAATCTAGGTTAATAACACTTTTATTTATAAAGCACCTCCTAATGTCCTGTGAACACTAATTACTTTAAATGTGTTAATACTGTGCCTTTGATTTGTTAGCTTTAAAGTTAGTCTAAGACTTACACTGCCAGTATTACAGATTTGGTGAAATTAATACTTTTTTAAAGGGTCCAAGTAAAACAATTTTCTAATGTGTGTATCTCAAATTTATAATAAATCAACTTCATATTTTTAAAATTCCAGCTATCTGCTTGCATTGGTGAATATATGGCAGTTGAGAGTTAGAATTTTGGGTATATTTGTGATTAGTTTTGTGCCATAGGAAAAAATTATATATCTTAAAACTTTGTCTGTAATTAGTAACATTAACACATTAATGGAAATCACATCTTATATCCTAAATGTCAGAAGATATTTTAAACTGGACACCTGCAGAGTTAACAAAACCAGTCTTATTAGATGATGGCGTCCTTGGCTTAAAGCGAGGATTCTGTTGTATAGTGTACTTCAAAAACAAACATATAAGTAACTGTTTAACAACACTGATTTGATATAAGTTCTAGTGACTTTAGAGACTAACTAAATTTTGTGAGTGAATTCTTATATTAAAAATATCTTAGTCATTTCAAAATTAGCAAAGGCATTTTTTTAAATGTTGACATATTTTCCATTTGAATGTTCTTTGCATTTTATTTTTGAGGTTTCTGTACCGACTTTAATAAAGAGGTAAAGATAGATGGAATTTTCACAGTATTGAATAGGGCATCATCTGTTCCTGACACTGTTTGGCTTCACTATTCTAGAAGTCAGGAAGCAATAGGAAGTTAGTTGGTGATGAGGAAGTGCTAGAGTGTGTATTTGTTTTTGTTAATGACTGGAAAGGATTCTTTATTCCAGTTTCCAGAGAGAGAAAACTTCACCCAGGAAGTTTAAGAATTCTTTAAATAGGTATTTTGATATTGGAGAATAACTTGCTTTAATTCTCCAGAAATGCAAATATAATCCAAGTGAGAGTGGAGATGTTTTTAATGTTTTTGAATGAAGGAAATGAGATTTTGTTTCACCTGGTTTGCAGCAATAAGAGAAATTAACTAGAGCTGCAAGCATGTATTTTTTAATGAGTTTACTTATTTTGTCTTGCATGATTTTAAGATTTTTTTTTTTTTTGATTTGGAAGTTTTCCATAATGTTAGATAATATTGACCTGCCATATGCAGAACTCTTAGTTCCCCTGTTCTTAGCAAACAGCTGTGATAAACCATGCTTTTTTGAGCTTGTCTTACTCCTTATATTAATAACGTGTTTTGCAAGACAACACATTGAGGTTAGGGGATCAGAAGAATATGTTTTATTTCGTCTGTCCTATAGGGAGATTTATATATCCTGTGCTCTAAAGTGTTCTCAAACATTTATATAAATTTCTCATTCATCTAACTAAATTTTGGATTCTTCTTTTCAAGTATATTTTCTTTTTAGTCTTTTTCTTTCTTTCCTCAAATAGTGACTCCACATTTCATAATAACAGTTTTTACATTCCATTATCTTTTTGGTATACCCATTCTCATTCAGCCTTAAATCTTAATCTTTCCTTTTTGGCAGCAACTCTTTTCCTGGGACCCTCCTTCATGGTCTTCTAAGTCAGTGTTAGTTTTGAATTTGTTGGCTTTGCATAAGTTCTGCATAGCATCTGATGTCCAGTAGAACCAACTAGTAGTCACGGTATGTATTCAGTATGCTTTTTGTGACAACAAAAATTACATTTGAAGAAAACTTCTCAGGTTACTATGCTGAAATTCCAAAATGTCTGACTTTTGACTAGTAATACTTGTTCTGGTATTGAAGCAATTATATTAGGAAAAAAGTTGGTTGACTGAATTTTTATTTAATTGACTTCTTAAATAAGTGTTCAAATTGTCTGTTTCTAAACAGTTTACTCAATGCCTAGTGCAGTTAAACATTTTTGTTTAAGAGGGTGTTGCTAAATTTTTTATTGTCATTACTAAATAATCCGTGTGGCAAAAGTTCTGTCAGCACTTTTCCCTCCCTTTTTATCTCCTATTTTCAGGAGTCAAATGTAGCTATAAACTGTATCCTGGTCTGACACTTTAACTAAAAGTTTCCAGTTAGGGGAGTTTATTGCCAAATTAATTTTTGGCTGTTTTTCCCCACCCATTCAGATATTAAGGAAGGTGTACTTAAAAAAAAAAAACGTTTGGACTGCTTTTAAAACCCGAGCAATGTCATTAATCCATATGTGGACTAGTGATGAATAGATATTTTCATAAAGTTTAAATGCTGATATTTGGTGGAAGTAGAGAGTAACTTGTATTCTGTCATTTCAAGTATTCATAGTATGGTTGCTTTCTCTGTTTGTTCAATAGACTGATAATACTGGAATCTATAGAGTTTGAGCCTTTACAACTTATGTGAAGAAGTGTTTCAAACATTTCTGGACAAATCCTATTTTGTATTTCTGGAAGAATGTAAATAATCTTCTAGGCCACTTAAAACCAATGGTTCCACATTGATTATTTTTTGAGAAATTTGTTTCTTATTATGCCATTTGACATTTCAAGTCAGTGATCATATTCCTGTAACGTTTAAAACAACTGCATTAAGCTTGTGATAAACTGCAATTTTCTTGCTTTTTGGAATATAATTTATACACATGTAATTACTTGAATATTGTTTGAGATAACATGCGAGGGCAGTTTCCTCTGATTTAAATGGTCCAATATAATCTCATTCAGGAGGCTTGAAACATTAATGGTTTAGTCTTAAGAGTTTTAACAGTTCTCTGTCATTGTTTAACAAAACCAACTGGCACCACTTCTTAAGCTGTGGTTTCAGTCTCTGCTAGTTCATATTGCATGTTTATTTTGGACAGTCTTCTGTTAAGCATGGTGCTTGTACTGGTTTAAATAAAATGTTAACATGAAAGGACTTCTAGTTTTTCATTTTTACCCACCTCTTTCCCACTTTGAAGTTACTGATGATACCTGTCTGGTTCAGTTTGTGTGAGCCACTGACTTGTTCAGTAGTTTACTTAATCTGGAAAAACTGAGAGGCAAAATAGACAAGCATCACTTGGCAACTTGGTATAGGGAGAATAAAACGAGATTTTAAAAATAACGAGATTTTAAAAATTTCTAAAACATTGTCTGCTGCTGAAATGATTTGATGAACAATAGAAGGGGCAGAGGGAGTTATTTAAAATGATGAACCCTTGCTTTTAACAGGAGATTAGAAGTTAGGAGGGCTGTGGTTAGTTTATTGAATATAGTTTGTCACTACTTAAACGAGATTTTAAAAATTTCTAAAACATTGTCTGCTGCTGAAATGATTTGATGAACAATAGTAGGGGCAGAGGGAGTTATTTAAAATGATGAACCCTTGCTTTCAACAGGAGATTAGAAGTTAGGAGGGCTGTGGTTAGTTTATTGAATATAGTTTGTCACTACTTATTAAACATCCATTGAAGACCCATCCTGCCTTTGTTACAGACTGTACTAAATGATAAGTGTCTATTGAACGAATACAAATCACTAGTATTTACATAGTTTTTAGTGTTTACCATATTCTTCTTGTGATTGAATATGTAGTAACAGTCACAATTTGTTATGGTTGTGAAAGGAGTGGTTTATACCTTACTGTCTAAGAATCTCGCAAAGAAAATTGGACAGAGCATAGAAACATTTTTATCTTCCATATTTCTAAAATTTGCTGGCTGATTAGCACAGTGCTGATAACACCAAGGTCCAGGGTTCGATCCCTATGCCAGCCAGCCACCAAAAAATAAATAAAAATAAAACTTGGCCACTTTGCTTCTCAAACTGCCAGCTCCTAAATTTTTTCACCTTCACTAAAAAATATCTTTATTGTCATTTTGTCCTTTTCACTTCAGCAACAAAAAAAGCATTGTAAGCCCTTAAGCTCACGGCATGGGCCCACTCTCATTTGCATGAAGGAACATGCTGAATGGATATTACATCCTTGTATGGTATATTTTTAGCTGTGTCAGGGAGCCAAACTAAAGATCTTATTGCTGAGCATCAGGGACTTTTCTCACAGACAACTCTCTTATCTTCTACTTGAGATCTGCCCCAAGGCTATGTGAAAGCTCCCTGCTGAAGTTGCCCTCTCTTCAATTATAGGAAAGAAAAAGCCAAAAGCATAGGTTGTATCTAAAAGCCACTCTGCACGCGGAGGGTGGGGTGGGGTGTGTGTGTGTGTGTGTGTGTGTGTGTGTGTCCTATAAAGTCACTATTACACAGGTACAGATTCTCTTATTTTGGAATTTAAGGCTCTCCATATTTTGGCCAATTTCTTCCCTGTATTAGATAGATACCTTGGTCTGTTTTGTGCTGTTATAACAATACCTGAGACTGGATAATTTATAAAATGCAAATTTATTTCTCACAGTTCTGGAGGCTAGGAAGTCTAAGATCAAGTCACTGGCATCTGGTATGGGCCGGTTTGCTGCATCCTCTCATGGTGAAAAATGGAAAGGGGCGAATGCACTCTCGTAAGCCCTTTTATGGTGGAATTGGTCCATTCATGAGGATGTTGCCCATAATACCCACATGCCAACACTTGCATTGAGGATTATGTTTTCAACACATGAGTTTTAGGGGACACTCAGATTATAGCAACAGCCAAGCCCAAATATGTCTACAGCCCTTAGGTGGAAATGCCCCAGGCATTGCCCTTACCTTCCTGTTTTCAGCCCCCTCACCACCCTCAACACACACAGGACCCTACTGCTTCCAGACCTAGCTGGTTGAACCCAAGAACAGCCAGCCTCTATTATGTTGCCTGATTGGTACCAAATGGTGAGCCAGGCCAAGTCATTTTCCCATGAACTAAAGTAGTTTTTAGTTCAATTCCTGCCATTGGGAAAATGATCTCATTCTCTAGAATGAGGCAGTTAGCAGTGGGATCTGAATTTGAAAGGATGCATTAAATGGAGAAAAGGCCACATGCAACCTACAGGGCAGAGGGAAAGAAGATGCCAGCTGGGGCAGTATATAATAAAGCAGGCATGCACAGTGTAGCTGAATCATGCTAAAGACGGAGCCCCAAACTGAGCCGCACTCCTGCCTCTCAGGCTCCTAGAGCCTCCTTTGATCCAGTGTCCCCTCTTTCTGAGCCCTGGTTTTTCAGTTTTTTTCTGGGTTCCTCTGCATGTCTATCCTTACCAGAAGTCCTCCATTAAGTTAACATGGGCGTGTCTGTTGCATACAAAAGTGCCTAATTACAATGCTACTCTGATTTCATCTGCTACTATTCCCCACATTTACAATAACTTCAGCCTAATTGAACAACCTTCTTTTATACAATCATGCTCTGGGCCTCATCTTCCTCCACCAAGAGATGCACTTCCTCCCCATGCTGTTGCTGCCTGCCAAAAATCAATGCCCTTCAAAAATCATCTCAAATGCCATTTGAACCATGAAGTCTGTTGTCTGTTGAACTATAGTACCTTCTTTAAAAATAAAAACAACAAACCAAAAAACAACTTTTATTAAACAACTAATAACAGAAAAAAATTAGAAAATACAAATAAGAAAAAAGAAAATTCTACCACCCAGCCAGAGAAATCCATTCTGATGTTTTGGTTATATCTTTCCCTATCCCTGGAGGGATTCTCTGGTCCCATAGCTTTTCTGGTCACTCTTTAGTATTATGAAATTCTACTCGTTTTTTTCAGGTAATAAAAATCCCAGCTTAGTGTAATGTCAAAACTTCAATATCTCATTTTCTTTAAATCTGCCTCCCTGTCCCTCCCTCTTCTCTGTACCACCACCTTTAAGTATGTTTGATGTTGGGAAACGTACAGTGGGAATAGAATGTAGTCTGTTCCTGATTGTTGCCCTGCCTCACTCCCCCGCTACTAGTTGTCTCTGGTCCTTCTGGAATTGGAGGAGGAGGGGCAACATGAAGGAGCAGAAAAAGACATATTAGCTTGGTACAGATGTCATCTGGAGTTGGCACCCTCTGTGTGTGGCCGATGTTAAATACCAACTCTTTTTCCCCCACGGCGTGCTGTTGTAGATTGGATGCCCCCCAACCTCACTGAAGCTTAAATCCTTACTGTAACTGTTGAGGGTGGGAAATCCTATTATGGTAATTGAAAGGTGGAGCCTTGAAAAGGTGATTAGATTATAGGACTGTGCAGTAGTGAATAGATTAATAATGGTAGTAAGGGGCATGGTTCTGCAGGCTTGAAAAGGAGAGTGCAGGAGGAACTCTCTGCTCTCTGCTCCACCATGTTCTGCCCTGTGACACCCCTGGGTTACTATCGCCACCACCAAGATCCTCACCAGATATGTTCCCTACACTTTGGACTTCTCAGTCTCTGAAACTGTAGGCAATAATTTTGTTTTCTTTACAAATCACCCAATTTCAGATATTTTGTAATAAGCAACAGAAATGGACTAATACAGGTGCTTTTGTGGGCTCCTTGCTGATTCCCCTACTGGAGAATTTGGCTCCAGGTCCCTTGCCTTGAGTCATGCCACTTATGGCTAGTGGCTTTACAACTGCCTCTCCCAGCTCTTGGCTTCTAGCAGTTGCCTCTCTTCTCCAGGCTGGCATCTTGGGCAGGGTCTCTTATTGAGCTCCCTATGAGAAGCAGCCTTTAAGGTTCAGAAGGAAGGAGCCAACCACAGGAATATTGGGGGGAGACTGGGCACTCTTCCCCGGAAGAAGCAACAGCTAGTGAGAACAGCATGGCTCAGGTGTAGTGGGTGAGGAGAACTGTAGATCCCATACTCACACTGGAGTATGATGCCAGTTTAGGAGAGTCGCGGGCAGACAACTCCAACCTGGGAGAGTTGTGTGAGCTTCTCAGATCATCTATCCTAAGGGAGCAACACATTCACCCTCATGTCACATCTGTTTTAATTTTCTACATAGCACTGATCTCCATTTGATATTTTTTCTAATTTCTGTAAGTGGGTTGATTGGGGACTCTCAGTTGCAAAAGTATAACAATTTTTTAGTTGTTTTTCAAAAACTGCTATTTCTGTTTCCTGTCAAATCTCTTTTTTCCTCTTGTTAGAAAGATTCCTAGATGGTATAATATTTCCATAATATTCAAGTCACTTGGTTGTTAAAAGTGCCTTTTCTGTTACTAAGATTTGGTTCTGTCATGTGCCTCTTTCTCGTTCTATTTTTAAAGGTTTTTGTTATGGCTTTACTTTTAAAGATTGGGGTAAAATACACAACAACATTTATTTATCATTTTAACCATTTTAAGTGTACGATTCAACGGTATTAAGTACATTCATAATGTTGTGCCACCATCATCTGAATTTCATCTTCCCAAATTGAAATTCTTCCCATTTAACACTAATTCCCTATTTTCCCCTCCCCCAGCACCTGACAACCACTGTCCTTGTATTCTGTCTCATGTTTATTCTAGGTAACTCATATATGTGGAGTCATACAATATTTGTCTTTTTGTGCCTGGCTTACTTCACTTAGCATAATGTTTTTAAGGTTCACCCATGGTATAGCTATTGCCAGGATTTCCTTCCTAAGGCAAAATAATATTCCATTGTGTGTATATGCCACATTTTGTTTATGGGTTCATTCATCGATGAACATTTAAGTTGTTTCCAGCTTTTGGCTGTTGTGAGTAATGGTGATACTGGTTTACAAATATCTGTTTGAGTCCCTGTTTTCAATTCTTTGGAATTGAAATGTATGTATGAGGGCACTTCAAAAAGTTCATGGAAGAATTTAATTAGAAGATAAAATGAATCCTTCTATGAAATTTTTGAAGTATACCCAAAAGTGGAATGACTGGATCATGTGGTAAGTCTATGGTTAATTTTTTGAGGAGCCACCATTCTGTTTTTCACAGCAGTGGCACCATTTTATATTCCCCCAGCAATGCACATGGGTTCCAATTTCTCCACATCCTCAACACTTGTTATTTTCCATTTTTTTGATGATAGCCATCCTAATGAGTGTGAATTGGTGTTTCAGTGTGGTTTTGTAACAGGCTGGACAGAAGTGACTCCATTTGTTAAACTTCTAAATGAAAAAGTTTTTTTTCTCACTCTTTTAACTCAAACTACGTAGCTTGCAGCTGGACATTAGAATACAGTGATTCTTATTCACATGATTGCTAGAACATACTGACTTTTGCTCACACTGTACACAGAATAATTATAGAAGAAATTATTAACCCAGGTGGCCATTCTTTACTAGCTTACTAACTAGATCTTTTTGAGGTTAACAGGAACTGAATCTGTGACTTGACTTCATGGAGGACGGTCACCATGAATCAGCTCCCACCCAAGAAGTTCTTTGATGTTTATCTGCAATTTTATGATTATGCCTGCACATCCCTGCTTAGGTCACCATGAATCAGCCCCCTACCACCTGTCCCTATAGAACTCTTCGGCAAGTCTGAGAAAAGAGGAGATGGTCTTTGTGACATAAGTCCATTTCCCCAGGCTGCCAGCTTCCTGATTAAAGGCTCCCTTTCCTTACACCAACACTTGTCCCTCAATTTTTGGCTATTGAGGGGTGAGCAAATGGACCTTAGGGGTTTTGATAACAGTTTTGATTTGTATTTCTCTAATGACTAGTGATGATGAGCTTTTTGTGTATTTAGTGGCTCTGCCTCTCTTTTGTGGGTCAAGTGTTATTGTGGTGGTTGTATATGGGGATGAAGATTTTTTATGAGCCTGGGTTAAAAATTTTTTAATCTTGAATGCAAAGGAAAAGGCTCCTAGAAAACTAGTTTCAAGATTTGCTGCAAGTTGGTACACTTTAGAGGAAAAAAGAATGGTTAAACAGACGTTGTTAGTCTAGAAACAATAACAATAACAAAAGAAGAAAGTTTGATTAGAACACCCTTGGTTCTCAACCAGCTGATGGTCAACATGGCAGACTGATAATTAGTTTCCAAGACCAACTCTTACTGCCATTATAGTGTATCAGAAAATTAAGTTATTTTATCAAGAATGTAATTTCTTGGAGGCTGTGAATTAAAGCACTAAGAAAAGACTGACTCAGACCTAGTTTGGGACAATTTTTTTTAACTCTTCTATATATTTTTTAATCTCAGATATTTAGGCCAATGGTTCTCAAACTTCAACTTGCATCAGAATTACCTGGAAGGCTTGTTAGAGCACAGATTTCTGGCACTAGCCTCTGAGTTTCTAAATCAGTAGTTCTAGTGTGGGGCTTGGTAATTTCCATTTTCTTTTTTTTTTTTTTTTTTTCCTTTTTTGTCTTTTTTCATGACCGGCAACGGATCGCGACCCTCAGTGTTGCGCCCGTACCGGACCGGGACCGGCCACGGGATCGCAACCCTCGGTGTTGCTCCCGCCCCTCGCTCAGCCAGTGAGCGGCCGGTCTGTATGTGGGATCCAAACCCTCGGCGGGAGCGCTGCCGCGCTTCCCAAGCGGCGCACTACAGCAGTGCGCCACCGGGCTGGCCCAAAGATTTAAGGCTATTTTTTTTTCCTTTTTGTCTTTTTTCGTGTCCGGCAACGGATCGCAACCCTCAGTGTTGCGCCCGTACCGGACCGGGACCGGCAACGGGATCGCAACCCTCGGTGTTGCCCCCGCGCCTCGCTCAGCCAGTGGGGGGGAACTGGTCTGTATGGGGGATCCGATCCCTCGGGTGGGAGCGCCGCCGTGCTTCCCAAGCGGCGCACTTATCCAGTGCGCCACCAGGCCGGCCCCATGCACTATTTTTAGATGTGAGCTCTGCCACCAGCTCAGCTTCACAAACTCAAGAACACACAATAGCAATTAACTAAAAAGATACATTTGTGCACATGTGCCCTAACTCCACCCACACACAACTTGTTTACAGGAAATGTTGAGGGAGCCTGACTAAAATTATCCTATTTTCTCCACAATAGAACAGAACATACAAAATTTAAAAGCTCATGTCTACAAACTACATGAAGAGCTACCATTGAGACTAAGTCACTGAAACTAAGTCATTGAAACAAAGTGAAATTATGTTTGGGGATTTCTTCTCTAAAGCAGTAAACAGGTTTAAAGGAAAATATCAATATGTATACAAATACAC
>NW_007726681.1:659184-663439 GCF_000696425.1 Galeopterus variegatus | reverse complement strand
GTGTATTTGTATACATATTGATATTTTCCTTTAAACCTGTTTACTGCTTTAGAGAAGAAATCCCCAAACATAATTTCACTTTGTTTCAATGACTTAGTTTCAGTGACTTAGTCTCAATGGTAGCTCTTCATGTAGTTTGTAGACATGAGCTTTTAAATTTTGTATGTTCTGTTCTATTGTGGAGAAAATAGGATAATTTTAGTCAGGCTCCCTCAACATTTCCTGTAAACAAGTTGTGTGTGGGTGGAGTTAGGGCACATGTGCACAAATGTATCTTTTTAGTTAATTGCTATTGTGTGTTCTTGAGTTTGTGAAGCTGAGCTGGTGGCAGAGCTCACATCTAAAAATAGCGCATGGGGCCGGCCTGGTGGCGCACTGGATAAGTGCGCCGCTTGGGAAGCGCGGCGGCGCTCCCACCCGAGGGTTCGGATCCCACATACAGACCGGTTCCCGCTCACTGGCTGAGCGAGGCGCGGGGGCAACACCGAGGGTTGCAATCCCGTTGCCGGTCCCCGGCCCGGTATGGGGGCAACACTGAGGGTTGCGATCCGTTGCCGGACACGGAAAAAGACAAAAAATAAAAAAATAAAAATAGTGCATGTTTACTCTGCTGGCAGGTGCTCAGTTTCAGTTTTTCTTTGGACTTTGTCAGTAGTAGTTGAGTTTCTGAGTTTCTCTGTGGACTTCTTAGCTCATAGGGTTGTGTGTGCTGAATAAAGACTATTCCTTCTTCAACCAAAGCTCCAAGGACCGTTTTGTCCAGTTACCTAGCTCATAGACCTGCATGTGAAGGGTTTGTGAATGGGCTTGAGGGGTCTGTGAGCACCAGAGACCCAGCCCTAGCTCAACATCTATGTAGCATGTTTTCTTTATATAGATGTAATATGAGGTGTTGATTAACACACAAAGATGTCCTTACTCCATGGTCAACTAAACTAGAGCTGTATTAGTCAGGGTTTGCCAGAGAAACAGATTCAATGGGATTTATATATACTGTGTGTGTGTGTGTGTGTGTGTGTGTGTATGTATGTAAAAATATATATATATATATAAAGATTTATGTATATATATGGAAATTATTATGAAGAATTGGCTCATAGTGTATGTATGTAAAAATATATATATATATAAAGATTTATGTATATATATGGAAATTATTATGAAGAATTGGCTCATATGATTATTGTGGGTGAGAAGTCCCATGATCTGAAGTCTACAAGCTGGAAACCCAAGAAAGCTGGGGGTGTAATTATAGTTCATGTCCAGAGGCCTGAGAACCAGGGGAGCCAATGGTGTAAATTGCACTTCAAGGGCAGGAGAAAACTGATGTCCCAACTCAAGAAGGCAGACAGGAGGTATTTTGTTCTATTCAGGCCCAACTCATTGGGTGATAACCACTCACATTGCGAAGGGCAATCTACTTTACTGATTCCTCAGATTCAAATGTTAATCTCATTCAGAAGCACCCTCACAGACACATCCAGAAATAATGTTTAATCTGGGGACTCCTTCCGCCAGTCAAGTTGACACATAGAATTAACCGTCACAAAAGCCTTAAGATTACTAAGGCCAAACTGTTAACTCCTGTCTGGAGATTTCCTAAAAGATGCCAAGGCTATTCTAATTTTTTTTCTTCTACCTGCCCTTATCATTTCATTTAAGCACAGGAACCAGGATTGGTTTTAGCATATTCACAGAATTGTGCAACCATCATCACAATCAATTTTAGAACATTTTCTCACCCTAATAAGAAACCCCATGCCATTAGCAATCACTCCCTGCTTTTCCCCTGCCCCCAGTCCTAGGCAACCACTAATCTACATTGTCATTATAAATTTGTCTATTCTGGACATTTCATATAAACATAATCATTTAAATTATATAAATTGTCTTTCCAGTTGGCTTCTTTCGCTGTTTTCAAGGTTCATCCATGTTGTAACATGTATCAGTACTTCACTCCTTTTTATTGCCCAATAATATTCTGTTGTATGGATGTACCCTTTTATTTATCCATTCATCAATTTGGTTTGTTTCCATTTCTTGGCTATTATGAATAATGCTTCTTTGAATGTTCATTTCCATGTTTTTGTGTGGACATATGTTTTCATTTCTCTTGAGTGTGAAGTCGCCGGGTTATATGATAACTCTATGTTTAACATTTTGAGGAACTGCCAGACTTTTCCAAAGCAGTCCACACCATATTATATTCACACCAGCAATGTATGAATTATCTGCATCTTTGTCAACACTTGTTTTTTGTTGTTGTTGTTCCAACACTTGTTATTGTCTGTCTTTTTGAATATAGCAATCCTGTTGGGTGGTAAAGAAGTGTATCATTATGGTTTTAATTTGCATTTCCCTGATGGCTAATAATATTGAGCATCTGCTCATATGTTTATTGGCCATTTGTTCAACTTCTTTGGAGATATTTGTATTCATTTTTAATTGGGTTATATGTCTTTTTATTACTACGTTATCATTAGTCTGTTTCTGTTGCTTATAACAGAATACATGGAACTGGGTGATTTATAAAGAAAAATGAAATTTATTGCTTACAGTTACTGAGGCTGGGAAGTCCAAAGTCCATCTGGTGGTGGTGACAGTGAGCCAGGGGTCTCACATCGCGAGATGGTGGAAGCAGAGAGAGCAGAGAGAGAAAGACAGACTCCCCTCTTCTTTTAAGCCCTCAGAATCATGCCGCTGACCATTATTTTTAATCCATTAACTACTACATCGTCCTGCAATCTAATTGCCTCTTCAAGGCCCCACCTTTCAATTACCATAAAGGGATTTCCCACCCTCTTAACAGTCAAAGTGGTGGCTAAGTTTCTAATATGTAAAGTTGGGGGACACAATTCAAGCTTCAATGAGTTCTGGGGGGACATATTTCAATCCACTACAAGTTATAAGAGTTTCTAATATGTGCTACATAAAAGTCACTTATAAGATATATGATTTGCAAATATTTTATCCTATTCAGTGGGTCATTTCGCTTTCTTGATGGTGTCCTTTGAAGCACAAAAGTTGTTAATTTTGATAAAGTCATATTTATTTACTTCTCTTTTCTCAGTTGTGCTTTTGGTAACATATCTAAGAGGGCTTTGTCTACCTCCAAGGTCACAAAAATTTACTTCTATGTTTTCTTATAAGAGTTTTATAGTTTTAGCTGTTACATTTAAGTCTGTGCTTTATTTGGAATTCATTTTTGTGTATGGTGTAAAGAAGGGATCCAACTTCATTCTTTTGCATGTGGATATCTAGCTGTCTCAGCACCATTTGTGGAAAAGACTATTCTTTTTATTATTAAATTGTGTTAGCACCCTTATTGAAATTTAACTGACAATAAACGTAATGGTATATTTCTGGTCTCTCAAGTCTACACCACTGACCTATATGTCTATATTTACCACACTGTTTTGATTACTATACTCTGTAGTAATATTCAAGATTGGGAATGTGAATTCTTCAATGATCAGACTTTAAAGCTATTACCTTTGAACTTTGTCCTTTGACTGCTTCATTTTTTTTTTTTTAAAAGATGACCGGTAAGGGGATCTGAACCCTTGACTTGGTGTTGTCAGCACCACGCTCACCCAGCGAGCGAACCGGCCATCCCTATATGGGATCTGAACCCATGGCCTTGGTGTTATCAGCACCGCACTCTATCAAGTGAGCCACGGGCCAGTCCTGACTGCTTCATTTAACTTTGAGTAAGTTGCTGAAGTTTTCAGTTCATCAGTGTTCTTATCAGCAAATAGGTGTTAGAATAATGATTTGCCATTTAAATAAGTTGTTATAAGTACTATTTAGATACTAACTATGTTGTATCATGTTTGGGGCAGAGATCAGACAATAAAATCATATTTATTGAAAATTGAAGAGGGCATGCAAGCTTAATTTAAGTTACCTGAGTTTGAATTATATGAGTATATTACAGAAAAGGATTAAAGCCTACAAATGATGCATTCTTTTGAGTAAAATTAAGATTGAATTATTATAAGAACATTGAACTTCCTCTGGACATTTGTTCCAGGGTAATAATAATTTTATCACTTGCTTAAACATTATTTGTGTACTTTTTAAAAAAATAAATATTTGATAATAACCTCAGAGTTCCTTCCAGATAAATTCTGGATCGAGGACAAATTATCTGCATTCTTTCTGTCCTTAAAGAAAAAAATGCTTTAAAAATCATTTTTCTCACTGTGGAAGATATGATATATATAGAAACATAAAAATAGTGGGAAATTCTCAT
>NW_007726681.1:657320-658734 GCF_000696425.1 Galeopterus variegatus | reverse complement strand
TTTTTCTCACTGTGGAAGATATGATATATATAGAAACATAAAAATAGTGGGAAATTCTCATTATCCCACCCTTTAGGATAATTGCTGTTAATATTTTAATTACAGTAGTTTCTTTTCAATTTTTTCACATGTATTTAAAGAAGATATTGTATTTGGTATGCATTCAATTTCATATCATGAGTAATATTACATAAATATTCTCCATTAAAAAAACTTACAAATGTAATTAGTTTTATAATATTTTTTGAGTGAATATATCATAATTTACATAACAGTTCCCTTACCAATGAATATTTTGGTGATTTTCAAAACTATTGCTAGAGACATGTTTGTGCAAAAGTCTTTTTCCATATTTTGGATTATTTTCAAGAGGCTTATTTATTTCTGATATGGACTCCCAGCTGCTATGGACAAGAGAGTCTTGCCAACATTAAATATTTTCATTTGTTTAAAGTATTGCTTAGTTTGATCGATGTTGCTTTATTTTTTATTTTGATTTTCTTGGAATACTAGAGAGTGTTGACCATTTTTTTCTCCCATATGTTTGTTAATCAATTACAACTGTAAATTGTTTGATCCTATCCTTTGTCCATTCATCAATTGGGGTTTTAATGGTTTTAGAATAGATTTTAGTGAGTTTTTAAGTGTACTTATTAGCCCTTTGTCTTTTTTGCTGGAAATATTTCATTTTTCTTTTCGCAATTTTTTTGTTTATAATTTTTTGCATATTTGAACCTGTTGATTGGAGTTTCGTTTTTTGGTTTTTTATGTTGTTGTTGCTGTGGTTGTTTTTGGTGATGTAATTCACTGCTTTTTATTTTAGAAAGTACACCCATGACAAGAACTCTTCTGTGTTCTCTCATCATTTTATGACTAGCCTTGGATTTACCTAAGTGTATGGTATAAGGAAAGAATTAAAATTATTAATATGTATCAACAAAAGTCTAAAACCACTAAAAATATTTTTCCCGGTAATCTGGGATGCATCCCTTAAAATTGTACAATCCTTACACAGAATTTTTCTGGAATAATTACTGTAATACATTGGTATGTTTGTTGATTTTTGTGCCTCGACCATACTTATAATTATTGCAGCCTTATAAAATGTTTGCAAATCTGGTAAGGTTGATTTCTTTTCACCTTTCTTTGTTTTCAAATATTTATTTGGTATTTTCATGTATTTACTCTTTAAGTTGAACTTTAGAATAATTTTGTTACAAATCTCTTTGGGATTTTGATTACAATCATGGTAATATAGATTAATTTAGGAGAAAATGGCATCTTTGTAAATTTCAATCAAGGAAAATCTTTTATTTTTCTCAGTGAAATCATAAAACTTTTTCATATTGATAGTACGCACTCCTTGTTGAAGTTTCTGGCTATTCATTTTGATCAGGCTCTTTAGATTGCCAGG
>NW_007726681.1:654640-656221 GCF_000696425.1 Galeopterus variegatus | reverse complement strand
AGGCCTGGCCTGCCTAGGATACAGCCTGACTTCTTTAGGTGAGACTCATAATTTTGGAGGTAATAGGTGCAATCTCATTACTGCTCTTCCAGTTTGTTGCCCTCTCTGAGAAACAGAAACAGAGTTAGTCCATTTCTGAATCAGAGGAAAACAGGTTCTTTATTTAAAATTATAAACTTTTAATTTTTATTTTTAAATTATAAAATGTTCCTAATAATAAAAATATATAAAATTTTGGAAGTGTACAATTTAAAGATTAACACATGATAAAACAGGTAGTCATGCACTCATTCTCCAGCCTAATCACTGCATGTTGAAGCACTGAGAGTGGCACTCAGCATCAGCTGAATGGCACCTCCATGCACAGGACATGCTGCATTCTAACTGCAAAAGTGTGCTCTTTTTTACATTTTTTGAGACAGTTAAGGTACCAGACTCCCAAGGTCAATTTCTACGATGCTTTGGGGTCTAATGAGGTTATCCTAGGATGACATGAACAGTAGATGTAAGCAGCAACCAAACCAAACATATTTGCTATGTCTGAATGTTTGTGTCCCCCTGCCAAATTCAAATGTTGAAATCCTAATGCCCAAAGTGGTGGTATTAGGAGGTGGGGCCTATGGGAGATGGTTAGGTCATATGAGTGGAGCCCTCATGAATGGGATTGGTGCCCTTCTAAAAGAGCCTGGAGGGAGCTCATTTACCCCTTCCACCATGTGAAGACACAGCTAAAAGTCTCCATCTATGAACGAGGAAGCAGCCCTCACCAGACACAGAATCCACAAGCTCCTTGATCTTGGACTTGGACTTCTCAGCCTCCAGAACTGTAAGACTTAGCCACCCAGTCTATGGTATTTTGTTATAGCAGCCCAAGTGGACTTTTGACTATTATTGATACTGAATAGCTTCCCACTGTTATTTAGGAAGGGAAGCAAGCACCTGTGGGGTAAGTGGCTACTTCTGCTTCAACATGGTTTTGATCTACTCATAAATTCTATTATTTATGGTTTCAACTTATTTCAGGGTTTCACATATTGCTGGGTTCTGTTGACTGCCTTCTCTTTGAGTGTCTCTCTACTTGTGGCCGTGCCCTCAGTTGCTGAGTGTCCTGTATGTCTCACATTCAGACTCCCCTAGAGACAAAGGATTTGTGGGGTCTGCTTGGGACGTTGTCCTGGTGAGGCAGAGCATTGCCCAGGCAGCCTCTACCGTGGCTGCTATCTCCCTGATTCGTGAGCAGCTGGCAGCTTGATGGATGGGCTCAGCCTCAAGCATAGGTCCAATCAGGATGCTGTGACAGGATGTTGGGTCGCATGGTCAGTTTTCCTCAAAAGGGGCTATGAGTTTGGAAAGCCTTCGGAACATAAGCAATTTCTCTTCAAGTTAGTGAATGTCTGAACATGTTCCCAGATTTCTTTCCGGGTATGGATAAGTGCCTTTCTCCTAAATATAAAATTTTCCACTTGAACGCTGAATCACACCTCTTCCCTTTTCCTCCTCTCTTTTGCCAAGCATATTGGGTCTGTTGTCTTCTTGGCAAGGATCATTGTCACGTTTATTTATCTGAGTTGAGTGTGTCAC
>NW_007726681.1:650357-654008 GCF_000696425.1 Galeopterus variegatus | reverse complement strand
CCAGATTTCTTTCCGGGTATGGATAAGTGCCTTTCTCCTAAATATAAAATTTTCCACTTGAGCGCTGAATCACACCTCTTCCCTTTTCCTCCTCTCTTTTGCCAAGCATATTGAGTCTGTTGTCTTCTTGGCAAGGATCATTGTCACGTTTATTTATCTGAGTTGAGTGTGTCACACCTCATCGAACCCTTACAACAACTTTATGAGGTAGGTGTTATAATCATTCACATTTTTCAGACAATGAAGCAGAGACTTTGACAGGTAGAATAAATTCCCCCAAATCATTCTAGAGATAGAAGTTGAAGAGCAGTAATTTCTGACTCCAGTACTGGCCTTTTTACCCTCTGCAGTAGTTCCTTAAAACAGATTCCAATGTCAGAGTCTAGGTCTTCCTAAGTAAGGAACTAGTGTTAACTCAACCTGTGTGGCCAGCGGAATGGTTTGGGTCATAGCTTGATTCTTCTATTTTCAACTTCCGGGGATCTTCTAGAAGGTCTTACATAATCTTGTCCCTTGCTCACTGGAATTTTCATAGACTTTAGGAGCCTTTGTTATTCACTTGTTGGAGTTTTTAGGTTTTGATTATGTATGTAATTAAAGATAACGTTCAGAGTCTTTATGAATCAATGTTTATGGAAGGCTTTGCCTCCCCTTATGTGTTCAGCAAGCTGCTGGCTGCTGCCTTGATTTGTTGAGTCCAGGAATTGCTGCACGATGCCATAGCCTCAAGTTTTCTAATGTGCTTCCAGGTTCGTATGTGGGATCAGGACTCTGTGAAATCAGTGGCCCTCGAGAGGTGACTCTGGATTGAGATGATGCTATTATTGTGAAGATGTGGCTCTAGAATAAGGGGCAACACATATTTGTTGCTCAGAGGCTCCTGGGTTCTGGGTCAATGGCATAGCATGAGTTCTAGTGAAGGACCCAAGAGGACTGTTTGTGCAAAGGCTGTAATTCCTTCCTAGCTCCTCTACTTCCCAATATATCATTAAGATAAACTTCCATAGGATGATGAAATCCAGACCTGACTAATGCACTCACAGATCAAATCGGCAAAATCTCCAATAAAGGAAATTAGAAAGCAGTATGTCCACAGAGCCATTCAGTCTCCCTCAAAGATTTCAAAACTTTCTTCATTCAACTAAGAGGATGTTCAGATTACAACTTCAGGAAATAAAATGTGTAGAACTGTCATAAAGAAGATCAAGCAGTCATTGGTGCTTAAAAGGTGGCTAAATAATTTCTCAAATTAATTATTGGTGCTTTTTCTCTTGTATTTCCTTTTCCATCCACACCGTGAAGGTGGCCAGACCCTTTAGGCTTCCTTGCCTCAAGAATTTTTGCAGGCAGGACAGAAAGAAGCAGCCATCTGAAGTCGACATCTCTTCCCACCTTCTGTAAAAGCCCTCATTGCACTGAAGAGACTCTGCTATGTGCTCCATGGGGGGAGGGTGGTGAGTGAAAGCTTTTGGGTCCAGAAGAGAGGAGAAAGTAGCTAGTCTTCTAAACTGGGAAGAGATCAGGGAGACATGTGGGTCATGTGGAAAATGGAGATCTGTACCCTGTTCTGTAGGGCCTGGGGAGGTGGTGACATAATATTGAGGACAAGCCCAGGGTGCCTGGAGGGACCAGAGTACCCAACCTTGGTAAAGATTCTAATGCCTGCCAGTTCTGCTGCTGTGACCTCATACATTTCTAGGACTCTAGTATGAATCTCAAAAGGGGGGGTTGCCGATAATGCCTTAGAATTTTTGTCACTAATCCAGTGGAAGGGAAATTGGAGTCGGAATAAATCTATTTAAACACAATAAAGAACATAGTCCCTTTTCCATGATCCAGCAATTTCATTCCTAAGTATTTATCCAAGAGAAATAAAAATTTATATCAAGAAAAAAAATGTGTATAAGAATGTATGTAGCAGATTTCTTGAAATAACCCACATGTATATCAATAGGAGAATGGATAAACAAATCGTGATGTATTCATACAATGGAATATTACAGAGCAGTAAAAAGGAACAAATTACTAGTATTAACAACATGGATGAATCTCAGAAATAGGTTGAATGAAAGAAGCCAGACTTAAGAGTACACACTGTATAATTTCAGTGATATGATATTCCATGTCTTGGATTGAACGTCCCCCCAAAACTTGCCCCCTACTGTGACAGTATTGAGAGGGTGGGAAATCCTATTAATAGGATAATTGAAAGGTGGGGCCTTGAAGAGGTAATTAGATTGCAGGACCATGCTGTAGTGAATGGATTAATAATGGTGGTCAGGGGCACGGTTTGGAGGGCTTTAAAAAGAGAACGAATGAGGCAGTTAATCTCTCTTGTTCTCTCTGCTTCCACCGTCTTGCAATGTGAGACCCTGGGTCACTGTTGCCACCACCAGATGTGTTCCTTGGACTTTGGACTTCTGAGCCTCTGTAACTGTAAGCAATAAATTTTGTTTTCTTTATAAAATACCCAGTTCTGTCTATTTCACTATAAACAACAGAAATGGACTAATACATTCCAGAAAAGACGAGTCTAATCTATAATGACAGAAAGCAGATCAGAGGTTGCCTTAGGCTTTGGGTTGGCAAGGGCCACAGTGAAACTTTTTTGGGGTGTTGTAAATGTTGAACATTTTGATTGTAGGTGGTTACCTGAGTGTATAATTTTATACAAACTCATTGAATATACCTTTAAAATAGGTACATTTTATTTTATGTAAGTTATACCTTCATAAAATTTATTTTAAAAATGAATAAACTACCGATACATGCAACAATGAAGATGAATCTCAAAAAGAAAGCCCCAAAACATGCTGAGCTGAAAAAAGTCAGACAGAAAGAACACTTATTTTATGATTCCATTTAGTGAAGTTCAAGAATAGGTAAAACCAATTTTACGATGCTAGAAAGCAGAAGAGTTGTTGCCTGGGGGTGGGCCATGAGAAAACTTTGTAAGGTGATGGCAATGTTCTCTATCTTATTGGGGTGACAGGGAAGGGTGGTTACATGGGTATATGTGCACATTGAAACTCCTTGAATTTTACATTTAAGATCTGTGCATTTCATCATCTTTAAACTTTACCTTTATGTGGCTCTATGAAAAAAGGAGACAAAAAAATAAGAAGTAGAGAGACATGTTTTTTGCACACATGAGGTTGTTGACTGAGTCACTTTTGTGCATTAATTCCTTTCATAATGGTTGTGTAACAGGCACTGCTAGGGCAAAGGGCAAGGTGGATGACACAGCCACCTGATGTTGAGAAACCACATCCTGCTGAATAGTCCAGGGCTCTCTACTGCATGCAGCCTTAAACCAATGTTTTAGAAATGAGTATAGTGAACAGAAAAGAACATGAACGANTCTGTGCTCAGCATTCTTTCTTCTTGGAAGTGCCTCATTATTCAAGGTAAAAGCCCAGATCTTCCCCAAACATCATGGGTTCCAAATGGTATTTGTAACTGGAATGGCATTGTTCCACCTCTGTGCAAGTTGGTTGACGGTAAATTCACACTAGTGCAGGGCTTTCTGTTTCATGTTACCACCATGTCTTTTACTATCCTACATCTCCCTCACCATGGAAGAGGGTGTGACTTATGAGCCTTTTGGGCCAAAGAACAAGGATGGAAGAATTGCTTCCTCAGTGTGGACTG
>NW_007726681.1:646151-649578 GCF_000696425.1 Galeopterus variegatus | reverse complement strand
ACTTATGAGCCTTTTGGGCCAAAGAACAAGGATGGAAGAATTGCTTCCTCAGTGTGGACTGTACTGATAGCTTAGCAGAGTGCCAAGCATTACTGCCACCTGGATGATTGATGGGTAAAGTACGGGCTGTCATGGGTTGGCAGTCTTCAACACACACCAATGGAAAAGATAGTGACCTGAGGTGAGAAGCAACTCCCTAGAGTTTGGCAAGGCAGTACTTGCTGCTGCAGAGGGCTTGCAACTTTTTTGTTTTGTTTTGTTTGGCAGTTGTCCGGTATGGGGATCCAAACCTGTGATCTTGATCTTATAGTTCTGTACTCTAAGCAACGGAGCTAACCAGCCAGCCCATGGCTTGCAATTTTCTTGATCTTATATTCTCCTAATTGCTGAGTGCCTCCCCTTCCTCCTTCCAAAATACTGGCTTTTTAAATCTGGGGGCTGGAAAATTTCTCAGGTGTGCATCTGAATTTTTAAAATATGTTTCTTAGTCTGGATGTTTTGTATTTGTGGGCTTTGTTTTCTAGGTCTCCCGTGGCTGACTTAAGTCTAGCTGTCTGGGTTGGGGTCATGGTCAGTGGGGGAAGTGGAGGTAAATTGATGGGAAGACAATTTGAACAAAGGAATTTGATTGGGGAAAGGGGGGAGGGGAGAGAGAAAGTGAGAGAATAGGTGCGTAAGATTAGCACTGGTTTGAAGTATCAAACAGCCCCATCCAAGTAGAATGTCCAAGTAGCCCCATACAAGTAAAAACAGGAATTTAATTCAGTATGTACTGCAAAAATACTCCCATGGGCTGAAAGAGTTAATGCAAATTCCAAAGAATACTGGGAATTGCTCGAACATAGAGGGTATGGATTGCTCACTGTTTGCAATGGTCCTCCAAAATGTCAAGTAAACCCATTAGTTTCCTCATCAACTGCCTTGTCTGTTGATTGTTCATCTAATTAACCCTTTGCCCTCATTGAAATGGGTGTATTTTCTAACAGATTATAGATGCATAATATGGTCTAAAAGGGTGCTGTCCAATAGAACTTTCTATGATGATGGAAACATTCTATATCTACACTAATACAGTAGCCATTAGCCACATGAGGCTATTGAGCACTTGAAATACAGCTATTGTAGCTGAGGAACTGAATTTTAAGTTTTATTTATTTTAAATTTAGCCACATATGACTAGTGGCTCCTCTATTAGACAGCACAGATCTGAAGTGTGCCTGTATGCTCTGTTAATACATGAAGGGGCTTCATACTGCCACAGCTTCTAGAACTGTGTGACTCAGTCAGCATTCTATCTGACATAGAATGGGTGCTCAATAAACGTTTGTTGAAATACCTAAAACACTACCCTTGAATAAAGTGGAGGGACTTGGTTTTTATGTAGGGGTTGGGGCATTGGGGCAGACAAAATTCCTCTTCCGAATTCCCTTTACCTCCTCAGGTGCAATATGGGTAGCCACTTCTAATTCAGGGTGGGTCCGTGGGAGATAGCTTTGTTGTGTGAGATAAAGTACTGGACATAGTTACCAGGCAAGGGAAAGATACGTATCAAGTGAAGCTAGAGAAAAGCTTGCTGCCAAAAGGTAGGATCTGGTGATGAAACTTCACTTGCCACGGTGTAAATGAGATTCATTTAGAAGAAGGGGGTTGGATCTCATGGTTTATCTTAAACAATTCCCTGCAAACTCTCTTTTCCCCAGCCCAGGAAATTGCATCTGCCTCTCATTAGACTGTGAGTACTCTTGCACGAATATTGCCCAGTATTGTATTTTGCTCTGCTTCTGTGTCCTGAAACACTGAATGAGTCATCTTTGCCTCTTTTCTCCCATCATGGTATCCAAAGAATCAAGTCCTGGTGAGTTTACCTCCCCATTACTATCAAATCTGTTCACTCCTTTCCATCCCAGCTTCCACTGCTCTAGTTCAAATTCACAGCGACTTTTGCCTGGACCATTGCTGTGGGTCCCCCTCCTTTCAATCTAACACTCCTCTAATCAGGGTCATCATGCACAGTTGGGCAGTTTGTTTACTGCACACAGGTGCTTGGCCGAGGAGGTTAGTGGGTTGAAGTGTAGCTTACATTCCTGTACCCTGGTGTGGGCTTCTGTCCATCTGGAGAGAGAACTTTTGCAATTTGCACAAAGGTGCCACATAATGCTGATGGTATAGACATGTACTGTCCACTGCAGTAGCCACTAGCCACATGTGGCAATTTAAAATTTAACTAATTAAAATGATGTAAAATTTAAAGTTCAATCCCTCCATCATACTAGCCATGTTGCAAGTGCGCAATACCCACATGTGGCTAGTGGCTACTGTATTGGACAGTGCAGGTATAGAAATTTCCACCGTTGCAGAAAGTTCTATCAGATAGCACTGGATAGACCCTGCTTCTAAGCCATCCTACCCAATTTGCTAGCGTGAGTGGTCTTTAATGCAAATCTAAACATGTCATTCTCTTGCTTAAATGCCTTCAGTGGTTTCCAGTTCCATCAGCAGCAATCATAGGTGATGAAACAGTTTTGCGGGTTACAACCAGCATTCAAAACAAAACAGCAAAAAAGAATAGAAGGGAAAATACTTATGGTCTTTAGTATTGTTTTGTGAAATTTTTGTTTCTGTTATATTTCTTTGTCTCTATATCTAGATGTCCATCTTGCTATAATTTGATGTCTATATGATGTTCCACTGGATTGCAATAAGAAAGTCTTTCTACTTGTGGGTGGTGAGCAAAAGATTTTGAAAAACTTGGGCTGATGGGATAAGAAGTCTGAGCTCCTTAACCAAGAATATAATCTGTCCCTCTATAATCTGACCTGTTGCTCACCTCTTTCTGTCAACACTCTGTCTTAGCTTACGTTCCACTGCTACAGAACTGCTGCTGGTTTCATCTAAGGCACCAAGCTTCCCCATCGCTCCCCCTCCCTCCCCCTTCCCCCCGTCTCTGTGCTCTTGCTCATTCTGAGTTGTTTCCTCGGACTTCTGCTTATTCTACCTTCTCTTTGCCTGGACAACTTCATCATGTAAGCCTCAATTTAGGGAACGCCTACTCCAGCAATCCTGCCCTGAATGCTCCGGGGGGCGGGGGAGGGTGGGGCTGGGTGCCCTTCTTTGACCTTTCATAACATCCCACAGACATCCATTTACAGGGTTATAATACTGTAATTATTTATTTAGGCGTTCATTTCCGGCACTATACTAAGTTCTTTCAGTTTAAGTACTATCTTATTTATCTTTGTATCTCAAGCAAGAAGCGCAGTCCCTGGAAGAAACTAGGCACTCATTCATTCAATTAAGATGCGTTCGAAGAATAAACGAGAGAAAGAAGGAAAAATCAGTCAATCAAGTGTGCGGACAACCTAAGTGCGACGCACACTCCGGCCATCAGGGGGCGCGAGCGCGGCGGGGCTGGAGCGCAGGCGCGCTG
>NW_007726681.1:628207-644922 GCF_000696425.1 Galeopterus variegatus | reverse complement strand
CAGGGGCCCCGCCGGACAGCGGGCAGCGGACAGCGCCTCGCTCGCACTGACCCTCGGCCGGCCGGCGGCCCCACGCACCCGGGACGGTGTCAGGGGCGCACACAGCCCTGATACGTAACTAGCGTGAATGAAGTTTTCCAAATTTTTATTATTTAATGCAGATTGCTTTTCCTTTAGGGTTTCCGCAGGAGTGTGGCCAAAATGAGGTAGTTGTAACCTACTTTAGGTGAATTTCCAACTGCACTTTACAGCACTCGTTGGGTGCTCTTCAAGTAGAATCACCTTTTTTTTTTTTTTTCGGATTCAGTTTCCAGGTGAACTTTGATGCAGTTTGGATTGTTTCCTTTGTTGACTGCATCTCGGAGCTTTCCCGCTAAATCATACTTTGACCGTGGGAGTTTCCGGAGAGACGGTCTTCCAGGCCACCTGTGCATCACGGTAGCATCAGGGTAGCTTGGTTTTAGTAGAGTCTTAATTTGATTTTGAAAATGCTCAGAAACCTTAAGCTTCTCTAGGGCAGTTTTATTTCTATTACATCATGTTGCGTGGTGGAAGTACATCCTTGGTCTCTGTAAGGAACAAGTCGTAAGTTCCCTGTGAAATTTTTTTTTCCACAAGAAATTTTTAAGGATTCCTATTTCTTTAGCACAAAATTAGAAGCATTAAGAGCTCTCTGGAAGTCACCATTCATTAAAAATTATCTCACATTCGCGTCTGTCCTCTCCGTATTCCAGTGCCTCCTGGAATATTGGTCTTAACTTGAATGATTGAGCATGTTCACTCTGATTGTAAGCTTTAAGTCAGGTTTCATCATGCCCATAAGAAGGATTTGTAATGAAACATGCAGAGGGGCAGAGTAATGGCAGCAGTGTCTTGTGCGAAAAAAAGGTTTCAAAAGTAGAGTGGTAACACAAATCCATTCCCTTTTGCTAAACAGTGTGATTGTGTTTATGATTATTTTAGAACCTGACTGCTTGTGTAGTTGGGGAATGCTTATGTAGGCTGTTAGCTGTGTCAGAAATAGCCGTTCCCTCAAAATACTTGTTAGTAGGAACCAATCAGTTGAAGAGCTCTTTGGTGGAAAAGCAATAAATAGGTAATTTGGGATGCAAACTAGCCCCGCCTTAGTAAACCTCTGATGAAACTGAATTGTGTGGCTCCCTTCCGTCTGTAGATGTGGCTTTAAGTCCCTTTCTGCTTGATGGGTGCAATTTTTTTCTGGAATGATGGGGATTCTTAGAAGAGAGCTGTGGAGTGGCCTTTTTCACATTTTGAACCAGGTTGTGTTTGGCTTAAGGAAAACCTGAATTGTACTTTTAAAAGATGGGCAATTTTGGGCTGGCCCGTGGCTCACTTGGGAGAGCGTGGTGCTGACAACACAAAGTCAAGGATTAAGATCCCCTTACCAGTCATCTAAGATCCCCTTACCAGTCATCTTTAAAAAAGAAAAAAAAAAAATGGGCAATTTTAGTTTCAGCTTAGAAATGAATGTGTGTCTGGGTGAAGTAGATAATTTTAAGTCCTATTACAGAATTTCTTGGGAGAGCGTGGTGCTGACAACACAAAGTCAAGGATTAAGATCCCCTTACCAGTCATCTTTAAAAAAGAAAAAAAAAATGGGCAATTTTAGTTTCAGCTTAGAAATGAATGTGTGTCTGGGTGAAGTAGATAATTTTAAGTCCTATTACAGAATTAAAAAAAAAATTCCTTTGTACCACTGATTAGTGGAGAGCTAATTAGGTGCTTAGGGATTTCTTAGTTCTGAGAATTGCTGCATCCTTTTGGAAACAATTCTAAATATATAATTTTAATTTTTCTATTACCCACATAGCCTTAAGTTTATTTTCTTAGGTAGTTTAAGTACGTTTCAGACTTGTTTTGAAATTTCAAGTATAAATACCAAAAATCGTGTTTACATTAATTCTTGCATTGAAGGATTTTTTTAATTTTGATGGTTTTATCTGTCAGTTTAGTACTAATTCATGTGATTAATGATCTGTGGAGAATAGAGCTGGGAGCATAGACTCTTTGAAAGCTAATAGTGCAGAGGTCATTCTTTAAAGACCTATATCCAATTTGAAAGAATCCTGAATTGTGTATTTTGGCATCTTTAGGGATTTATCTTTTTTGTTGTTTTTACGCTACTGTGGAAAATATTGTGAACCTCTTTGTTCAGCCACACAGCTGCAAAAGGGTTGAAAGTCACTAGTTTAAGGATCTTTTCAGAAGAGTTTTGAAAACTCTTTATAGCTTATAGCAGTCAAGCAGAAACCCACTCAGCAATAAACTCAAAGATCCCTTGAACTCACGTGAAGAACATGTTTTCGATTAAAAAAAAGTTTTAAAGATAACTTTTGTATTCTGCTATTAAATTGGATCTTGTTATTGGCAAGTAGTTGTATTCGTGACTATGGTCCTTGTCTTTAACTTTATTACTAAAATGCATTGGAGGTATATCATAGCTAAAGTCAGATAGCTGACTAATAGTGTCCATAAGTAAACATAAATTAGTATCTTCTAATTGCATATTTACATTTTTAACATTTATATGTGTTAGAGGTCATTAGCAAAGGATATTCCCTTTTGATGAGTTCTGTACTTTTTTTTATCCCTAGTGCAATTTCTCTTTACGTTTTAATTTTTTCCCTCTCTTCCACTCAATCAATATTTATTGAACACTTAACTATGTGTCAAGCAGTATTTTATATTTTAGGCCCTGGGACAGAATAGTGAATACAACTAAAATCTTTGCTGTCTTGTAGATGACATTTTAATGTTTAATTATTTTCCTTCTATTCCTGTTTGGTTGGAGTTTTTATTAGGCAGGTTGGTAAATTTTATAAAATTCTAGAAATAAAAATCCCCATCTTTTTATGAAATTAAGAACTTCAACAAAAATAAACAAGCAAATTAAGAGCTAGAAATATATAACTGCTGATTACTGATAACATTGAGTAACACTATCTCATATATAAAGATACTATTCCTAATCCACCAGTGGAAGGGTAGGGTAGAGTGGGTTATGTGCCCCCTGGATGACCAGTGGCAGCAACTAAAATAGCTCCCTCATAAACTGGGTTTCTTTCTTTGACACCGGAGTTAATGATACAAAGTGGTGTGTAGCCCCTATTTTGGTTCTTAGTACATTTTGATTTTGAAGTTGTGCATTTTAGTGACGTTTAGGGTTAAGGCCCCATTCTTCCAGAGTGTGGATGAAAACACTCTTAGAAATATGTGTTTAAGCACAAATGGGAACAAATTAAAGTGTTTGAGTCCATATCTAGTGTCCCACTGAGCACTATGCTGGGGAGGGGCATGCACAGATAATTAAAAATGGTCCTTTTTCCTGATGCACACCCAGTCTAGTGGGGCAAACAAACCTCTGTGGAAATACCATATGCCAGTATGAGAAATGCCCTACTGGTGGCATTATAAAGCCATGTGCTGTGTAGACAAGGATGCAGGTATTTCTGCCCAGTGGAGTCAGGAAAACCTATGGAAAGGAGTTGTCGTAGGAAGAGGGTTTTTAGGATAAAGAGGTGTTTGGATAAATAGTCACGTAGGTGGGAGAAAGAACATTTTGAGTAGAGAAAATAACTTGAACAGAGGCGTGGTAGAAATTTGAACACTGAAGTTAGTTATTACAGTGATATCAGATCATTTAAGTAATAATGACATAAGTGTGTTTTCAGTTCTTTAAATCTGATTCTGGTTTTTCTTATTTTTAGTATATGTTGAGTTTACTATAAATTGGCACCTGTAATGTTGGTGCACTTTTGCTTTTGTTTTATTAACTTTATTCATACTGATTTAATAATGGGGCAGGTTTGTTGCTGCTTTTTATTAAAATGAGTGATCCTAACTCTTTTAATTTTATTTTAGATTATAGCATTTGATGAGCTGAAGACTGATTACAAGAATCCTATAGACCAGTGTAATACCCTGAATCCTGTAAGTTATAATATAGGATTTATCTTTAGATTTTTAAAATGTGTTCGTTTTTAACTTGATATAATTTGAAAAGGGCCAATATTCTCAGTATCATGATATATTTGTACTTTTTGAAGTAGGCAGAATTAAAAAAATATTCTTTTTCCTGTCATGCTTGACTATTATTAATCTACTTGTGATCTTGTCAGCTGTCATACTAACATTCTTCCAATCTGCTTTTTACATTGTCGGCCAAAGACAGTTGAAAAGGTCAAAAAGATTAAAAGAGTCAAAATTGCATTAAAGGTGTGTACTGCTTTTTAGTTTAATGTTTTAATGCTACATTCATTTCATGGGGAGGGTTAGGGCATTTGTATTTGTAATGTTTTGTTCAGTGTGCTCGTTCATATGCCTGTTGAGGTTTATGATTTCATGAAATTTCATATTTTATGCAAATGTTTGCTTGCTGACCCAGTCAAGTAGGGAAAGCTGTTAAATGCTTATGCATTTTTTAAATGTAATAGCCATAGGCACTTTGGTATTAATTTACTTGTATTTGGTGCATTGTTTGAAAGTTGGTTAACATAAAATGACTTTAATAGATGGTGAGATTATTCCTGGGTGTGACTTTTTGTGAGGCAGTATGCCAGTGGAATCTTCAGTACTGATTTTGCCTTCCATGTCTAGTTTTATCTGTGGTTATGTGGTGTTCTGGAATAAATTAATTCAGTCTTTCAGCTGATGTTTATTCAGAGACTTTTAGGTGGATAAGTCTGTTCTGGGGCTCTGGAATCTTGCAGTAATGCTGTCCTTTGGACTCCTGGTGCTAGAGTTTTGTAGTAACAATTTGTATATCAATGTCTACATAGTCATTTCTAGTGTATATCCACTCTAAATTTCTAAAACAGGCTTGTCTTAAACTAAGTTCTGTGCTGTGATGGATTTTGTGATAATGTGGCTGCATTGTGCTTAGGGTTTTATATATATTTTACCTCACTTAGGAAGGTTCTCCTGTAGTCTGTAGGTTTGATTTTGCTTGATTGGCCAAGTGAAAGGTTGTTTGTAAGAAACCAGTGGGTATGTCTTCAAGAAATAGAATACAGTAAAAATTACTTAATGAAGATGAGAATTTGTGGAGGCTTTGGTAGTGTAAAACTAATGCACTAACATGGTAGAGGGATTTTGTTTGGAAAAGTCTAGAAAGTCAGTTTGCTACATTATCATTGTTTCCCAGTTAATGTGAATGATGGAATAGATTTCTAGTTTGTGGAGAATGGTTAAGTAAGACTTAATGTAGGTACAGCTAAAAGTATTAACTTACTAGCTGTTTCTCTGCTCTTATGAAACAAAACATGAGAAGATGAATCTACCTTCTCCAGAAAGTTGTAAGTGTTCATTGTAAAACATCTTAACCTTAGTAGTTGAAACTGATTGTTACCAAGAAATAAAGAAACTGAAATTGCTCCTTATGACAGTTGTTTGTTAATAGTATTCTATGCTCTTTGGCTTTTCATTACTTCAAGTAACTAGACAATGCTGAGGGTAATAATAGCTGAAATCAGATGAGGACTTTCCTGGGTGCCAGGCTGTGTGCTAAGCATTTTACCTTGATTTTTTTCATTCAATTCTCATGACAGTCCTAAGAGGTAGGTAATGTTCTCATGAGTAGGAGAGTAAACTGAGGCTTTGTGAGGTTAAAGTACTTTGCCCAAGGTTACACAGCTATGGTACAGCCAGAATTTGAACTGAGATAGCCTGATTTTTGAAGCTCAAGATCTTGTATTTCCCTAATTTACTGTAAATTTAAGAGGGACTAATTTCATTTTAACATATAATGTGTGATTTTTGGCTTTTCTTAATGGAAAGAAGTTCTCACTGAGAAAAGACATGTGTTTGGGACTCCCTAATGTTTCAGTAGGTTGGAAGGATGTTTTTACAGCAGCGTAAGTTGCGTTTTGCATCGGGTGCCGATAATTGGCTGAATAGCAGTGCATCTGACAGTTTTCCCTATTTAAAGTTGTTTTGACAGTTCTGCCAAAGTATGGGGGAAGACAGATACCATTTTTTAAAAAATGTGAACTTTAAGAAGAGAATATTCTGTTTTGCATGTTTGAGTACTATCATTTCAGCCATATTTGCATGTGGTATTTTTTCTGGATACTAGTTTTTGTGTAAACTTTGATTCCCAAATGTGTAATTTTTGTGCCACTTATGGGGACATTTTATTATTAAAGAATGATGATTGGTTTTTATAACAGATGCATAATGTTTCTGAACTTTTTTTTTGAGGAGAAGGAGTGAGTGTGATGTTTGTTTCATATCAGAACTGGTAGAATTGCAGATTATCTTTTAACACTCTTATTAAAGTATATTGTTTTAGCAATGGGTGGTCATGCTTTCAAAATCATTCCCCACACCTCAGAATTGCAGATTATCTTTTAACACTCTTATTAAAGTATATTGTTTTAGCAATGGGTGGTCATGCTTTCAAAATCATTCCCCACACCTCAGACTGTAAGTGTAAGATGAAACCTTGCATGATGGTTTGTTTGTTAGGTATCAGTTGGCTTTAGAGGGTTGAAATAGGCTTATTATATTTTAAAGAAAAACTCTATAATTTAAACTAGTATTATAAAAGCAGTCCTGTTGCACCCAACAAAATATATTTTTCTTGGTTTGTACTGGTGTACTCATTGAGTTTTAAATATGTCCTGTGGACATTTTCTTGTTTAGAGAACTTTGATCTTAAACAGATGCTAGCTTAAAAGGCTATATTATTTACAAGTTTATATACATATGTAGAGTTTATCTTTTGTTATTTATTATGGTGCTTAAGTTTGTAGAAAATATCTGGTTAGTGGTGTAAAGAAGTCGGTTTTACTGGAATTTCATTTAAAATAGTATTCATTAAAAAGTTCGCTCTGTAGCTTTAAATTGGAAAAAGTAATTTGGGATAGTTAGAAAGTGGGATTCAATATGTAGTAAAATTATATTATTTCTATGATCATGGTTCCCCCTCAGGAAATATCTGATAATATTTAAGATTCATGTGATTTTAATTTGGTATTAAGTAAACACTTGAAAAGCTGGCTTTGTAGCTGTGACTTTTGGGAGCTTTGGCTGAAACTTGCAGTGAAAGGTTTTGATATTTTTATTTAACAAAGGCATTAGGCTGAAATCTTCAGGGTAAGAAACATAATTTAAAATAAAGCATTAACTCTTGGTCATTTTATAAAAAGCATTTTGCTCGAATTAATTTTTCCTCACTTGATACTACCTACATTCAAAAGGTTTATTTTGTTTTTGAGTTCTGGGCTTCTACTGGTCTTCTGCTGTGTCTGTAGCATCTCCTTGGCAAGCAGGTGCAAAGAAACAGAAAGGCCATGTAAGAACGGGAACTCAGGAACCTGGAAGATTCTAATGTCATCGTTAAGAACTCAGTCTTTTCCCTCCTGCCTTGCAGAAAGCACTTTGTTTGCATTTGTGTGTATTAGTGTTCTTCCCCTTGACTGCTGAGATTATTGGCTGATTGGCTTTCCGTTGAAAAATTACTTTTATGGTAATGTGATGTGTTTTGCTAAATAGTGTATATGTAGCATTCCTGGTTACTGTTAAAGGCTTAAAAACACTAATGCATAAACTTCTGAAGGGGAGTTTTGTTTTTGTGAATTTTTTTATATCATGTTGCATGTGGTCAGATACCTCATTTTTGTATTTTTATCATTGTTGAACAGTGGAAAGAAAAAGTATTCCTCTTGGTTAGCAAATAATCTGTGAACAACCTGGGTGGTAACTTTGTGTAATTCAACCTGTTTCTGTAAGAATTTGAGTTTTAAGTTTTAAGACATATCTTTTAGTGCAAACTGTATCCTCTGGTCAGTTTGCTTGTACTCCTGGTTTTAGTAAACAGTTTAATGAAACCTCAGTAGCATCTGTCATTTCTGATCCTAAGAAAACAGTGATTTTTCATTATGGAAATTTGGTTGCCACCTGCTTTCCAGATTAGCAGTTGACTTAATGCCAAGGCTTTGTGATAACTGGCTTGTATTTTTCTTCCAGCTTGTACTTCCAGAGTACCTCATCCATGCTTTCTTCTGTGTCATGTTTCTTTGTGCAGCAGAGTGGCTTACACTGGGTCTCAATATGCCCCTCTTGGCATATCATATTTGGAGGTAATATTTAGATATACTTTTAATATTTTTCCTAATTAAATTTTAATTATACTGTGGTTGATATGGTATGCCAGTCACCTAAGTGAAAATTGAAAGTTAGTTGATATTTATTTAAAAAAAGTCATGTGTACACCTGTGCAACCACCACCCAGCTCAAGATAGACAATAGTTCCTGCCCCATCCCAGTCAATTACCTGTTACCCTCCGCACCTCTATAAACTTCGCTTAGTGTTGCTTGTCTTTGAACTTCACATAAATCAAAACGTACAGTGTGTGTCTAACTTCTTTCCCCATGTTTACTTTATAACTCTAAATAAATTTGGTTATTTTTAAAGATAATCATATTTCATAACTTGTAATAGTTATCTCTCCCTGTATAGAGTTAGAGTTTTTTGTTTTAAATTGGCATGTCAAAATCTCATTGCTCTTGATTTTAGGAAAAATCTATTGAAGAAGTATTTAGAAGTAAAGTGGTATTACATCTGTTACTGTCTCTGAAATGTGTCAGAAAAAAATTTGTTCTTAAAGACAAACAAGAGGGCCGGCCCGGTGGCGCACTGCTACAGTGCGCCGCTTGGGAGCGCGGCGGCACTCCCGCCGAGGGTTCGGATCCCACATACAGACCGGTTCCCGCTCACTGGCTGAATGAGGTGTGGGTGCAACACTGAGGGTTGCGATCCATTGCCGGACACGAAAAAAGACAAAAAGGAAAAAAAAAAAAAGACAAGAAAGAGAAGGATTAAGCAAGTGTGGTACGTGTGAATACTTGGAATATCTGGGTGAAGGATTCTTGCATCTCTTCTATAAGTCCAAAATTATGTGAAGATACAAAGTTAAAAGGGGGGTTACAGGTTAGCTCACTCCATTAGAGCTGATAACACCAAGGTCAAGGGTTGAGATCCCCATACTGGCCGCCACCAGAAAGGCCTTATTTTTTTTTACAATTATTTCTGGTTTTTTTTTTTTTTTTTAAATTTCTGAAAATGCAGAAACCTGATGTGACTTGTTTAGCTGTCCTATTCTGCTCACTTCGGGCTCTAGTTTTTAAATTAAGATGGTAAAAGGGAAGAGTTTCACCTGTATAAGAACAATATGTTTTTCCGTATGAATCACCTCTCATTGTAGTAAGTGTGTGAGGAGAAAAACCCTCTTTCCCATCCCGAAGTTTTGCTGCCCTTTCTGAGTGGCTAATAGACTGTGTTTATTCCAGGTATATGAGTAGACCCGTGATGAGTGGACCAGGACTGTATGACCCTACAACCATCATGAATGCAGATATTCTAGCATATTGTCAGAAAGAAGGATGGTGCAAATTAGCTTTTTATCTTCTAGCATTTTTTTACTACCTATATGGGTAAGTTTGAAAAATACAATGAAAGTACGATTTCACTTTGCTGCCTAAAAAGTTTGCAGGCATTTTGGTCTTGACACTTTAAAATCCACTTGAAGAATAACTTAGTGTCTTGAATGGTGGTAACAAGTGGTGGCACAGAGCACACCAGCAAATTCACACACATTCAATGTGACACACAGTGGTACTTGTCAAGGCAGCAAACTGGCATGCAGCCAGAGGCAGAGTTTGGTCAAGGATGCTGCTTCCTAAGTTTTCAGACACACACACATTCAGTTGGTAAAGGACCGTCATTCTGCTTGACAAAGTGATGGTATCAAGAGGGTAAGGCTGTGTGAGTTTGTAAAAAAAATTTCTAATTGGCTTCATTGTCTCTCCAGAGTTTGTATTTATTTCTTTCCTTATTTTTTATAAGCTCTGTGCTCTGCCTTTTGTTTGCTGGTTTGCTTGATCTGAACAGGATGAATGAAGGAAGTTCTACCTCACAGGGTGGTTGCAGTTACCAATTTTTCTTCTTTCATACCGTGATAGGCTCATATCATTGTTCCTCTAGGTCAGGGTTTCTCAATTTTGGCACTGTTGATATTCTGGGCTGGACAATTCTTTGTTGTGGGAGGCTGTCCTGTACATTGTAGGATGTTTGGCATCACCCCTGGCCTCTACCCACTACATGACAGTACTACCTCACACTCCCATGCGTGACAACCAAAAATGTGTCTGGACATTGCCAAATGACCCCCTGTGGAGCAGAGTTGCCCTGCTTGAGAACCACTGCTGTAGGTGTACTGTAGATGGAGTGAAATGTTTATTACAATTAGAAAAGGACATTGTTAAGTGTGAAGTTATAGTTTTTCTTTAATCTATATAAATATATTTATCTCTTATTGATATGTATTCAATTGGAGAAGGCTTTCTATCTGATTTTCAAAATATAAAAAAAAATTAGCTGTGTAAGATGAAATTGTTGAAATAATTAAGCTTCCGTTCCCTCTCCTTTTTGTTACTTACAAACTTGCTAAGTATCATATGATAGGCTTATATTCATATTTCTCTGTATATCATATGTTTTCATTATAGAAAAGGATGAATGAAGTGTTAGGCTGAAATTTAGGAAAAAGGTATTTTTATGCTTTTAGAGGCTATAACTTTGAAATTGAGTACCCTTCTGTGTATCTACAGATGTTGTTTGTGTATGAAACAGATACTGAATAGGTTCTGAAAAGTAAAATTCCATGTGTCATTCTAATTTCCTGTTCATTTTCATTTTTTAAGTTTCCATAACAAATGTCTGGAACAGTGCTGGCATATCATAGTCACTTAAAGCATATTTATTGAAAGAAAACGAATGATTAAATAAGTGATAAAGTTGGAGATATGCAGTTGTGGGATAATGTTCACCAGGATATTGGTAGCACTAGGACATTTTTTCTGTTTTAAAATTGTCAAGTTTGTTCAGCTCCTTGCTTTGCATTTCCTTGTAGAGATACATGCTTTTTGAACCGTGCCCCTATGCCTTTCTCACATCATTCTTTATGCAGAATTGCCCTTGTCAGTTCATAAGCCTAAATCAAATAGTTACTGCCATTTATGTTGCTGGTTTGTCCGCTTTTCTTTTTTAACCCCGTTGCTATTGCTTAGAGCATTTCTCTGATGGGAAAGTTGCTTAATTGATCAATCCCTTCTATAAAATGGGAATAGTAACAGTCCCTGCCTCCTAGTACTGCTTGGAGGATTAAGTGAGATGATGCATATGAAAGACCTAACAGAGGGCCTGGCACAAAGTAAGCCTTCCAAAGATGCTCACGCCTATTATTAGATACAATTCCAGAGCAGTGTGGTGTTTGGAATTGCTTCTCAAAGCTCCGATCCCCATTAAGCTTTCAGCTGTGCTGTTCTACTTGCTAAAATTGGAAAGGAAGTAGGGGACAGCTATAGCACATGCACTGAGCCAAGTCCTATGTTAGGCAAAAGTCCATCAACGCAAATTAAAATCAGATTGTGAACTTGTCATTAGTCTTTTCATTTTCCATGATACTATTTCGCTATATAAAGCAGACTCAACTTTTTTGTGCTCTTAATTTTTATAATTAGGAATGTTTGAATTAACAGCTTTCTTCTTCTTTTCATTTATCTTCTAGCATTTTTTTACTACCTATATGGCATGATCTATGTTCTGGTGAGCTCTTAGAACAACACACAGAAGAATTGGTCCAGTTAAGTGCATGCAAAAAGCCACCACATGAAGGGATTCTATCCAGCAAGATCCAAGAGTAGCCTATGGAATCTGATCAGTTACTTTAAAAAATGACTCCTTATTTTTTAAATGTTTCCACATTTTTTGCTTGTGGAAAGAGTGTTTTCATATGTTATACTCAGATAAAGAATTTAAATGGAATTACGTACACGTTAATATAAAATGATTACCTCTGGTGTTGACAGGTTTGAACTTGCACTCCTTAAGGAACAGCCATAATCCTCTGAATGATTGTGTTAATTTCTGACTGTCCTTAGTCCATTCGAAGTTTTGTTTATAGGAACTTGTAGAGCTCATTTTGGTTTTATTGAAATGCCATCTAATTATAAATTAGCAGTAGATATCAGGTGCTTCTGATGAGCTGAAAATGTATATCTGACTTGTGGGAAACTTCATGGGTTTCCTCGTCTATGCTGTAGATGACTATATATGGATACATTTACAAAAATAAGAATAGTGGGATTTTTTTTTTCCCTTTGACTTGAATATTATCCCTGAAAATTGCATGAATGAGAGATTTCCTATATTTCCATCAGAGTTGCTTTAATTCTTAAGCATAAGTGAACATGATATAAAAATATATGCTGAATTACTTGTGAAGAATGCATTTAAAGCTATTTTAAATGGTTGTAAGACATTACTTACTAAGAAATTGGTTATGCTTACTGTTCTAATCTGGTGGCAAAGGTATTCTTAAGAATTTGCAAGTACTTTAGATATTCAAAACTGAATGAGAGAAAATTGTATAACCATCCTACTGTTCCTTTAGTGCAATATAATAAAATTCTGAAATAAAGACTTATTTTCAAGTGCATTGTTTTAAAGATTATGAATAGCTATTTCTTAAACTTGTTTAATCCATAGTAAAGACATTACTGTCATTTTTTTAAAAAAATAGTAGAGTATTGTGGTTTTTCTTAAAAATACCATGCCTGAATCTAAAAAGGAAGGTTTTTAAATGGCCAAGCACATTACCCTCTGTTGTCATTTGACAGGATTCATAAACGTTGATGGCACAGCATCATCATTTCTTTTACTGGTTAAACAAAATTACTGTGGCATCTCAAATGTTTTAATTTTTTTTTTTTTCCTTTTTGAAACAGCTGGTTTTAAGATAAAACAATTTGTAAATTTGAGGTTTTGCTGTTACTTGTAAGGCAGGTAAATTAAGGCTTGCATGTTTTTGTAAACATTCTTGTGCTTTATTTGGGATGAGGAAGTTGAGGCAAATGAAAATAGTATAAGTGGTTTAGAACTTTCTTGAATGATGGATCAGAGAAAGAAAACCGATATATAGAAATTTCACATAATGATCAAGGGAGTTTATGGATATGTTTGTGGAAGTCTGAGAACTTCTTGAATTAGATGCTGTTTTATTCTCTACTAGTGAAAAAGAGCTTTGAAATAATGCTTCCCCACCTTTGGGAGAATAGCTGTTACTGTTTTGAGAGTGGGTTATGGGAGTGAGTGTGGTGAAGAAGAGAACGTAGAATCAGAAGAGCTAGGAGAGTCGAACTGTTGCATAACAAGGAAGGCGTTAGAGACCTTGTATGTTATAGTCTGGAGGACATCTACAGGGATCTCTTTGTCAGTTCTTGCATAAATTATTGAGTACTTGGCACTGAAGACTCATGCTTTGAATACAAGCAATCATTCAGATTTTAATCCACCTAAGTAATATCATCACCCTTTCCTCATTTTTCTTTTTTGTTCACAAGTACTTTTGATCATGAGAGACCTAGATGAGACAAATCTATAATCCAGATAGATTACTTGGGGCTGTTACTTTAGTATTTGTGAATTTTCGTGAACCCTTGCTGTCTCTTAGCAAATGCTACTTTATAAGTTTTAACAAACATCCTTTTAATTATCTATCCTAGAATATTCTCCAGGAGTAATGCAAAGTTTATTGGTTGGAATTTGTGGAAGTCACTTTTCTCATCCTTCCAAAATTAGATATGTAGTCCTCAGCTGATTCCTCAAAGATGATTGACAGTGAGGTTTCCCCAGCTCAGTGGTAGATTGTTAGCCTCTAGGCATGTAAATGTTTAGAAGATTGAATACCTGGATGCTCTCAAAATATCTACCCACCTTTACCTTTTCAGTGTTTTTTTAAAAAATTAGGTCATTTACAAAGAGAAAGCAGAAACGAAGTACCTGAATTTGATAATAACCCACAGGCTATTTTCTTTGTTCTGAGTTTAATTTCTTCCCCACATTAATCTATTTGGAGTGGCCCTAGCCTTACTTCTATTATTTCTGCTGGTTCAGCTGAGGCATAGTTAGCCCAGGTTTATAATCCTTTCCAGTTTATATCAGATAATCCCTGTGTAGTGACAGCTATTTGTTTGGGTATTTTTCTTCCTTGTTATAATGACTTTTGATATTATGTGCTTTATCTTTAAGAGCTTTTCAACTCTCAGAAACCATTTTCCCATTTGTGCCTATTTTATTGCATCTAGTGTAACACTTTGGGTATATCTATACCAAAAATTTTTTGTTGCTATGGATTCTACAGATTCTTCTGGATTAAAAATCTTATATAATACATGTAGTCTGTTTAGCAGTTATTCTACTGAGTAATAATACTATATCATGGCAATATTTCTCTGTCGTACCAAGGAGCTGTAGGATAGAAACTATTTAAATGTTATTGATGATGTTTCATGGTTTTCACAATGCTTAAGTGATATTCCCCACTCCCTATTCCAGGGTAGAGGAGAGTTTGGTCTCAGGCTGAAGTCTGAATTATTTTTTATAGGAAAAAGATGTGATAGGAAATGACCTGACAATCCACTTTTGAAATGTATTGCGTATTAGTAAAACATTTTTGAAGTCTCACCAGTTATTCTGTGAACCGCCAGAGTTACCAGTCAGGTTCAGATACCCAGGTTATGGTCTATCACAAGGCAGTTTGTAGCATGTGCCTCTTTTAAAGCCTAAAGTATTTTTCAGCTTGAGACCACTCATGGTAATAGCTCTCATAGAACTCCTCCTGCTTCCCAAATCAGCATATTTTGAGGCTATGTCAAATATTTACATAGAAAGGAAATAGAGCTGTATGTGCTTTGAAACTGGCAAAATATTTTCCTTTGTACAACACTTTTCTTTTTCTCCACTTATATGTTTATGAATATTGTTCATGGTATATTATTGCCATGGTACAGATAATGACTTCTGTAGTTCTCTTGTACCTTGCAGGGATGAGCTTTCATTTTAGGTGTGGCTGTATCATAGCAGTATGATATACCAATCCCATTCAAATAATGGTCTGTATTTATAAATATACATATAGTTTCCTTATGTCATTTACCATCCATAATGTGCATGTCTATATAATCATTTGTATAGTATAAATGTAAATAAAATTTTGATGGCAAAAATATTGTAAAACAACACTCTTCTTGGAGGGGGAAAGAAAAATATTGATACCTGTCTAGCATTGTTCGTAAAAGTTATTCATATTCATCCTTTTTGGAAACTATTAGTATTGTTAGTCTCAAATAATCTTAAGTTCTTTTGCTCAAATCAATCATTGATCTGCAGTCAGACCAGCAGCTAGTAAGTCTCTAGTACTAGTAATAGAGCTTAGAAAATGCTTCTGAACTAATACTTCAGAGTGATGCCAAGACAAAAAATGTGGTTCTTTTTCTGGATATATTGATTAGATTTCTTATAGCAATTTTACACTGACTAAAATTCAGAGTTGCAGAGCTAAATGTTTAAAAGGAGTAAATAACTGCTGCTTGTCCAGTTGGTTTTGGAAAATAGTATTAACCATATGAAGTGACTGATCTGTGGGGTTGGAGTAAAGGTTTTGTCCTGCATTAATTTTATTAATGCATATTGTAGATGTGTAGGTCATTTTGGCATGCAAAAGAATGAATTGCATCTTCAAATATGTTAATTTTATTGAACAGTGCTTTTTCTAAATATTTAAATTTATTTGGTTACTATGTTCATATATTCTGGAGAAGAAAAATTTCTTAAATAGATTAATGACTAGGTAGACCCTAAAACTATTAAGAGAAACATAAAATGTAGTTAGTTATCTATGCTCATGGTTTGTTAAAATCTAAGTTAACCATAATGGTGCTGTACCACTGTCCAAAGAAAATGTCCTTATAGCCCTACCTTACTCCTTAGAGCTTGCTTAGTTTGCTTTTGTATATTTAATAAAAACGGTCTCAAATGTTCTCTTGTGTAGTTTATGGATAATGGTTGAATCTTTGTGTTAATTGCACATGCAGCTATATCTGTGGTTTGTATATGACCAGGACCCTAAATTGTCCCTGCACCCTTATCCCCCATTGTTATGGGGGATGACATACAGGTTAGGCAGAAAAAATACGTTTCCTGAAATGTTAGAATTACATGTTATTAAACTTGACAATTATATTTCAGTAGTGACATCACAGGTTTCTCTGTTATGGATCACTGATGTTTTCCCTTAGTATTAGTTTAGCCAAGCATTTTAAATGTGGAAGGCTTAATTAGCACTTTCAGTGGAAGTTGAGATGCATGCATTTTGAAAATTTGATTATTAAAGGATTTCATTAATCCATGCCAATATTTTTCCTCCATTTTCCTAAGTATTAATGAATAAACTAAATATTTGTGTTGCAAGAAAGCTAATACAGATGATCCTCAACTTATGATGGGGTTATGTCCCAATAAACCCATCATAAATTGAAAATATGGTAAATTGAAAATGCATTCAATATACCTAACCTACTGAACATCATAGTTTTTAAAATTTTGATTATTATTAGCAAATTCATTATTACAAAATTGTGATTTTTCTTTATTCCCTGTACCTGATCTATCACTCCCCAAACTCTCTCCCTCCTTCTCCCCGTCTACTACCATGGGTTTGTTCTACCCTTATGAAAGTTCAACGTATTGTTGTAATCTATCAGTCCTTCCTTCCTTCCTTCCTTCCTTCCTTCCTTCCTTCCTTCCTTCCTTCCTTCCTTCCTTCCTTCCTTCCTTCCTTCCTTCCTTCCTT